>NC_050485.2:35047201-35297637 GCF_012460135.2 Molothrus ater
TCCCTCCTTCTGCTGGCCTTGTGTGGAGCAATCCTGGCTCTGGTCCTTTCCTAGGGTGACAGAGATTGTCTGCAGTGCTCAATGGTGCCTCAGAGCCAAGGACAGTGCAGGGTTTAAGTGTCCATGAGCACCCCAAAATCCCAGGCTTGGCTGGGCAGTGACAGGGGTGGGTGCCAGGGACCTGCTGCCAGGGCCTGTCACCACCCCTGTCCCCAGGGGATGCACAGGGGGGTCACAGAATCATTTTCTTTGGGAAATCCCTCTGGGCACACCTAGTCCAGCCACTCCCAGCGCTGCCAAGGCCACCATGTCCCCAGGTGCCACATCCACACAGCTTGAAACCCCTCCAGGGCTGGGGACTCCCCCTGGCTGTCACCAAACTCCTTGGAATGGCAGAGGCTCAGGTTTGTCTCCCTGCGTTATTCCCTCCCTGGAGGTTGTGGAGCCCCAGTCTGCTCCCCTGATAATGATTTCAGGAATTATTCATGCTGTGTGCTTGGAAGGATTCTCTGAGGCTTCCTTGGGAAGCTGCTGCTCCTCGGGGACTCGGCTGCTTGATATTCACAGGGTTTGTTTTTCAGAAATATCCAATTTTCCAGCCATTCTTTAAAGAAAATGAAGATTTCTTCCCTCTCCCGAGCTAGGAACACATTTCTCATGCAGCAAACATGTTTCCTTTTGTCTGTTGGCAATTGCACCGTGAAGCAGAGCAGCAGGGAGGTTCCAGGGCCCTGTTCCTGGGCTGGGCTCCCTGGAGGCACAGACAGGTTCCAGGGGAGCTGTGGGGGTTTGCAAAGGCTCAAAGCCCATCCCAAAGCCTGTCCAGACTCCAGGGACTTCCTGGGATGTGGGGATGTTCCTTGTGAGGGTTTGTGTGGAGTCTCCATGACAGGAAGGGTTAAAGCCAGGATTTGTGGGATGCTGTGCAGTGAAGTCCAGTGGGGATGCTGGTGCTCACTCAGAGCCTGGATTGGTGATCTTGGAAATCTTTTTCCCTGTAAATCCCTCAGGGCAGGGGAGGGGACACCATCAGCTGCTCTTGGGTTTTAGTATTTGGAGCCACACTAAGAAAATGGAGAGAAATCCACACCAAGAGCCTTTGCTTTTTGTTTTGGTCACTGCCATGCTGCTGGAGGCACTTTGGGAATTGGGAATTAGGAAAATTCTGGTGTTCCCCTGTGAGCAGTCAATGGTGCAGGCAATGAACAGCCCCAGCATGGTGCCCAGAGTCACCTGAGGGGCTGGATGGGGGCAAGGAAAGGGGATTTTAGAATCCCAGAATATCCTGGGCTGGAAGGAACACACAGGGATCATCCAGTCCAGCCCCTGTCCCTGCACAGACACCCCAAATCCCACCTGGGCATCCCTGGCAGTGCTGTCCAAGCTCTCCTGGAGCTCTGGCAGCCTCAGGGCCGTGCCCATTCCCTGGGCAGAGCCAGCACCCTCTGGGATGAACCTTTCCCAAAATCCATCCAAACCCCTTTCCCCAAATCCATGCCTTCCTGGGAAGGAGCCTGGCCAGAGGAGCTGGCCCCACCTTTGGGGGATTCCCTGCGTTTTGGGGGTTTTCTTGTGTTTTGGGGCATTCCCTGTGTTTTGGGCCATTCCCTGTGTTCTGGGCCATTCCCTGTGCTTTGGGCCATTCCCTGTGTTCTGGGCCTTTCCCTGTGCTCTGGGCCATTCCCTGTGTTCTGGGCCATTCCCTGTGCTCTGGGCCATTCCCTGTGCTTTGGGGGATTCCCTGCATTTTGGGCCATTCCCTGTGCTCTGGGCCATTCCCTGCATTTTGGGGGATTCCCTGTGTTCTGGGCCATTCCCTGTGCTTTGGGCCATTCCCTGTGCTCTGGGCCATTCCCTGTGTTCTGGGCCATTCCCTGCATTCTGGGCCATTCCCTGTGCTTTGAGCCATTCCCTGTGTTCTGGGCCATTCCGTGTGTTCTGGGCATTCCCTGTGCTCTGGGCCATTCCCTGTGCTCTGGGCCATTCCCTGTGCTCTGGGCCATTCCCTGTGCTTTGGGCCATTCCCTGTGTTCTGGCCATTCCCTGTGTTCTGGGCCATTCCCTGCATTTCGGGCAATTCCCTGTTCTTTGGGCAATTCCCTGTTCTTTGGGCCATTCCCTGTTCTTTGGGCCATTCCCTGTGCTTTGGGCCATTCCCTGTGTTCTGGGCCATTCCCTGTTCTTTGGGCCATTCCCTGTTCTTTGGGCCATTCCCTGTGCTTTGGGCCATTCCCTGTGTTCTGGGCCATTCCCTGTGTTCTGGGCATTCCCTGTGTTCTGGGCCATTCCCTGTGCTCTGGGCCATTCCCTGTGTTCTGGGCCATTCCCTGTGTTCTGGGCATTCCCTGTGTTCTGGCCATTCCCTGTGTTTTGGGCCATTCCCTGTGTTCTGGGCCATTCCCTGTGTTCTGGGCCATTCCCTGTGCTCTGGGCCATTCCAGGCAGTGTTGCTCTGGGGCAGGAGGCCTGCAGGCCCGGGTTCTCCTGGCTGTTTCTCCACTCTCCGTGCACAGAGGAGGTGCTCTCCAAGCCCCAATCTGTCATCCCCAGTGACACCAGCCCGGCGCGTGACAGAGTGTGGAGGGGGAGGACAGAGCTGGCACCCCGGGCCCTGCGTGTGTCACTCACATTTTCACACAGGTGCCATTGCCATCTGGATGAGCTGTCCTCGGGCAGATGTGGGCGATGCCGTGGGGTTTGGAGCAGGAGCTGTGAGTGTCAGAGCGTTCAGCGCGTGGCTGTGGGAGCTGGAGCTGTGCTGGGCACCCGGGAGGGCAGGGTGCCACAGATGGCTCAGCTCCTGTGCTGGGAAGGATGGAAGTTTGACAAGAAAGTCCCACAGATGTGTAAACTTAGCAGAAAGATTTTTGAATGTAGAGTCTGATGAAGGAATAGAGATGGAAGCGAGTTTTGATCTAGAAGAAAAGAATTGCTGAGCCAGTGTCACTGGATAACCAAGGAGGCAAAGGGTGTGTGAGTTAGAAGGGGTTTTTATGGCTTAGAGCAAAGGATAAACCCACCCCAAACAAGAAGATGTTTTTACCAAGCAGGAAGAGAGCACAGGCAAACAAGGCAGCAAAGCTGAAAGTAGAAAAAAGGTCTCAGAATTTTCCACTGCAAGAAAACTGAAAAACAACTTCTGGCTTAAACTGTGATGTACTGACTGTGAGTGACTGCAGAACAGTGACATGAATATGGTAAATATAGCAGTTATGATTGGCTAGAGATAATAGTTAAGGGATAGATTGGTTCTGCTGTATGAAGATGCTCAGCAAAGAAAAGTAAATAATGCATTGTAACCAAAAGAAAAGTAAATAATGCATTGTAACCAAAAGAAAAGTATATAATGCATTGTAACCAAAAGAAAAGTAAATAGTGCATTGTAACCAAGAGAAAAGTAAATAATGCATTGTAACCAAAAGCAAGGGGTCTCCAGGCCTGCCTGCAGGAAACTCCTCTTCACCCTTGGGCTGTCCCCAGCGTGTCCCTGGCCAGGGATCAGAGCTCTGGAGGATAGAAAAATGGGTCTCGAGCCCCTGCCTGTGCACCAAGAGGTGTTTCTGGTTGAAAAACTCAATTTAGAATTTATTTCCTGCCCAGTTCATTCTTCCAAGCTAGAGCCTGGTGCAGTTTGCTGAGCAGGGGTGGTATTTTAGAACATATTATATTAGGGTTTAATTAAGAGGGATTAAATAGAATAATTATTATTAAAAATAATATTATTATAGTAATAATTATTATAGCACAGTAGATATATTATATTATATTATATTATATTATATTATATTATATTATATTATATTATATTATATTATATTATATTAATTTTCCTATATTATTTAATTAAGATGGAATTGCATGGTTTGGGTGGGAAGGACCTTAAAGCTCATCCCATCCCACCCCCTGCCACATTCAGGGGCACCTTCCACCATCCCAGGCTGCTCCCAGCCCCCTCCAGCCCAGCCTTGGGCACTGCCAGGGATGAGGAATCCACAATTCTCTGGGCACCAAGACTGGAGGGAGGATTTTGGAACAGCAGGGCCTGACCAGCTCCAGTGGAATTTAGCAGGAATAAATAATTGCATTTGGCCCCTGCAGGAATAAATAATTGCATTTGGCCCCTGCTGAGTGTTGCACTTCACCCCCTGTTTCTGCAGACCTGCTCTGAGGAATTAAAATAATCACATTGTGCTTTACAATATTTTTTATGTATTATTGATGGCCCCTTATAAAATGAAACTGCATCCCATTGCCTGCCACACAATTGAAAAGTTTCAGTCTATTAAGGTTTTATTGCTGGAGGGGACAGAGCTGCACAATCCATCCCAAAGGCACCAGAACTTGCTGAAAATAGGGGAAATTTAGCTTTCAATAATGGATTCAATTGTTACAACTTGTTCATGACAGTGCTGTGCTGGCACTGTGCTGTTATTCCTGCCTTTGTGGCTGCAGTGGTGCCTCCCGTGGTTCTCCTGTGCTCACAGACCCCGACAACAGGAGGAGCATTTTTATTTCAGCTTCCTAAGGCTCCTCAGTCAGCAGCAGAGGAGGAGCTGCCCTTCCCTGAGCCCCTGTTCCGACAGCCCCAGGATGGGGAGGATGCTGGAGCCATCCCAGCCAGGCACAGAGACCCGCCCCTTCTGAACCCCAATTCCTGCATTTTGGGGCTTTCCCTGCGTTTTGGGGCCATTCCCCATCCCAGCCAGACACAGAGACCCACCCCTTCTGAACCCCAATTCCTGCATTTTGGGCATTCCCTTTGTTTTGGGGCTTTCCCTGCGTTTTGGGGCCATTCCCCATCCCAGCCAGGCACAGAGACCCGCCCCTTCTGAACCCCAATTCCTGCATTTTGGGGCTTTCCCTGCGTTTTGGGGCTTTCCCTGTGTTTTGGGCCATTCCCCATCCCAGCCAGGCACAGAGACCCACCCCTTCTGAACCCCAATTCCTGCATTTTGGGCATTCCCTGTGTTTTGGGACTTTCCCTGCGTTTTGGGGCCATTCCCTGTGTTTTAGGGGTTTCCCCATCCCAGCCAGGCACAGAAACTCACCCCTTTGGAACCAGAACTGCTGTAGATTCCTTGTGTTTTGGGGGATCCCCTGCATTTTGGGGAGTTTCCCGTGTTTTGGGGTTTCCCTGTGTTTGGGGGACACCCTGTGCTTTGGGGGATTCCCTGTGTTTTGGGGGATTCCCTGCATTTTGGGGTTTCCCTGCATTTTGGGGGATTACCTGCATTTTGGGGTATTCCCTGTGTTTTGGGGTTTCCCTGTGCTTTGGGGGAATCCCTGCATTTTGGGGGTTTTCCAGGCAGTGCTGCTCTGGGGCAGGAGGGCTGCAGGCTGCAGGACCAGTTTTGGGGGGATTTCCTGTGTTTTGGGGATTCCCTGCGTTTTTTGGGGGGTTCCCTGTGTTTTAGGGGTTTCCCTGTGTTTCAGGAGATTCCCTGCATTTTGGGGTTTCCCTGCATTTTGTGTGATTCCCTGGATTTTGGGTGATTCCCTGCATTTTGGGGGTTTCCCTGTGTTTTGGGGGATACCCTATGTTTGGGGCGCTTCCCTGCATTTTGGGGTTTCCCTGCATTTTGGGTGATTCCCTGCATTTTGGGGTATTCCCTGTGTTTTGGGTGGTTTCCCTGCGCTTTGGGGTTTCCAGGCAGTGCTGCTCAGGGCCTGCAGGCTCCATGGCCAGGTTCTCCTGGCTGTTTCTCCACTCTCCCTGCAGGACCAGAGCTCTCCCTGACCCTCCTGTGCCCTGGGGTGCCCCAGGGGTCCCCCTGCCCTGCCAGGGGAGCTGCAGGAGCTGGGCTGGGGCTGGGGGCCTGCACAAGGCGAGGATCCCATGGGGAAAAGCCTGCCCTGAGATGGGATGGAGCCCCAGATGCTTTTTTGGAGGGGAAGGGACCTGAAAGTCCATCCCATGTCAGGGCCACCTTCCCCTGTGCCAGTGTCCCAGCCCCAGGGTCCAGCCTGGCCTGGGGCACTGCCAGGGACCCCCACAGCTGCTCTGGGAATCCCAGCCCAGCCCCTTGCACCCAACATTGCCCCCAGTGTCCCATCCCACCCTATGGATGGGGAATGGGGCTGTTGAATGGGGAAGCAGCAGGACTTGAACCTAGCCCTGGTGCCAATGCAGCTCTTTCCTCATTTCCAAAATTTCTCCTGCTTAAAAAAAACCCCATAACTGAAAATCAACCCTCTTTGGTTTGAGCTCAATGGGAATTTTACAGTTAAAATAAAAAAAAGGAAACTTAAATCAAGTAAGTGATGTTAAAAGAGGAATTTTCTCTTCCCAAATCACTGGAAGCCCCTGCAGAACTTTGATTTCTCCAGCAGAGAATGGGTTAATGATAAAATGATGCTGCTCCACTACAAAACACGACCAGAGGAACGTTTATTTGTCTCAGTAGAAATAAGAAAGGACCCGGGGAAGGGCAGCTCCTGAGCAGGCTGCACACAGCAGAGCTGGGGACATGCTGTGGGTCAGCACTGCCCAGACCCTTCCTCATCCTGTGCCTGTCTCAGCCCTTTGATGGCTGAATGAGTCAGAAAACCAAACTGGGGACAAGATAGCCACTGGCCTCAGACAAATTCCTGTTATTCCTGCTGATGGAACACCTCTACAGCTGTCAGACAGCTGGGAAAGCTGTTGTTGCACGGATGGAGCAGATTTTAGGGCCATATTTCAGATTCTATTCTCTCTTTCTGGCTTTGTGAACTCCATTGTCTCTGTTCTGTGCGTTATAAAATCCTGATGAGCTCAGCCCCCACCATTTGTGCTACTCCCAAACATTTCTCCTTCTCCTGCTTGTTCCTCACCCAGGACTGGAGTTATCTTGCTTAAGTGAAGATTTAGGTGTGAAATGGAAGGGGGATTTTCACATCTTTAATAAATAAAATCATTTCTCAGCTAAGAGCTCGCCAGGCATTGATTTACAGAGCGATTTCCCTTCACTCTCTGTTTTTTATCCTCTTTTCCAAGCAAACAAAGCAACAGAGAGCTCCAGAGTGAAAATGCCGTGAGGAATCACAAATCAAGACTACTCACTTGAACTCAGCCTAAAGTGAAGCTTCAAAAGACCTGGAGGAGAGTGTGGATTACAAAGGAGTCCCAGCAGGCCTGGGCATTCAAAGGGGGAAGTTTTCCCCTGCTGGTGCCTGACATCCAGTGTGCAGTGCTGGAGGAGAGCCTGGAAGTTTTCCAGTTCAATCCTTCCTGAGTTTGTGCAGGGCTGGGTTTGGTGCTGGCCTCCAAGAGGAGCCAGTTGGCCTTGGTGAGTCTTTCTGCTGCAAGTAAATACCAAAGGGCTGTGATTTATGCTGGAGTGGTTGGGCTGGGAGGGATCCTAAAGCTCATCCCTGTCCCAAGGGCAGGGACTCCTCCCACTGTCCCAGCTGCTCCAGCCTGGCCTTGGACATTCCAGGGATCCAGGGGCAGCCACAGCTGCTCTGGGAATTCCATCCCCACCCTCCCCACCCTCCCAGGGAACAATTCCTTCCCAAAATCCAGTTTAAAGCTTTTCTCTGTCAGTTCAAAGCTTCCCCCCCTTGTCCTCTCCTGACGCCTTCCACCAGACCAGGCTTTCCCAAACCCACCTGAGCTGGCCTCGGTTTATGGCACTGCCAAATATGAAACCGTGGCTCCTCCTCTTCTTCTTTTTCCTTTTCAGTGAAAAACCAACCCAATTTTCTTCTCTTTCTGCTTTTCCTGCTGCTTTGCTGCCCGTGCCCCATGGGGAAGGACCCTGGGCTGGGGGGAGCCCCACACCCTACAGGGGATTTCTCCTCATCCCTGGCTGGGAAAGGGCTCCCAGGGCTGAGTTTCCAGAGCCCCCAGCACAGCCTGGCCCGGGCTGCCCTGGAGCCATCGCTGTGCAAAGGATAAAACAGGATTTGTGCCCAACAGGGCTGAGATTGCTGCGGGAAATCATTCCTGGGAGTGTCCCAGTGCTGCCCAGCACTGTGGGAAGGTAGGATGGAGAAAATAATCCTTCCAGGTTCCCTTTCATCCCTTGGTTTTGGAGGTTGCTGGCGGATTTATTGGCTTTTCCCCAGCACCCTTGCAGGGGTTTGACTGCAGGAGGCCCCTCCTGCACAGGTGGGCAGAGGGAAGGACCAGGCTGCTCCTTCCTCTCAGCATCCCAGGAGTCACCATCCAGCACAGGGAGGAGGCTCCCATTTATCCTGCAGGACAAAGCAGTGGAATTCTCTCCCTGGACAGAGCTCGGAGTGAAAAAGGCTGAAAACAAAAGAGGAGGGACCAGGTGAGGTCACAGGCCTGGGTTTGGGTGAGGAACTCACTCCAGAGGCAAGTGGGAGATGTTACCTCAGGTAAGGAGCAGAGGTGGACTCAGGCATCCTTGAGGGTCCCTTCCAGCTTGAGAGATCCCAGGATTCCCTCACTCACAGATAATTAATTCATCATTCTCTTGGAATGTTCTCCCATCCCAATTATGTGCCTCAGGATGTCTTTAGAAAATTTAATGTCTGTGTTTAAGGACACCAGAAAAACCTTTCAATATCGAAAAAGTTGAGTGTATCCATCCTCTGTTCCCATTCCTGCAAAATTCCTGACAGCTTCTGATACCATTCCTTCAAAATTCAGAGTGCCTGATTGCTATTGAAATGGATTCTGAAACAAAAGCCACAAGATGAGTTTGGGGTGTTGCTCACACACAAGCTCCTTCTAGAGCTCCAAATATGATGAAGATGTACTTTAAATCTATGCAGATGTAAATCTGTGCTTTCCATCTCTTCAGGAGAGGTTCAGGAGTTTGGGAATGAATTCCATTTGCAGCCTTGGCTTGGCTTTCCCCCCAGAGCACCTGAGTCACCAGCAAGCAAAGGCTGACAGAAACCAGGGAGCTTTGCTCTGCCCTAGAATCAGAAAGTTATGGAAAGAAAACAAAAATCAAACCAGAGAAACAGCTGGGAACAAAAGTGCTGCTGCAAAGGGGGTGAAACCCAGCAAAGATCTTCAATTTATGGTTTTAATATTTAAGAGTTGTTTAATTTATAGGGTGGCATTGGATTTGAGAGCGTTCTGTCCCTGTGGGAGGGGGCCTGGGTGTGGGTCCCCATCCTGGAGGGTCCTGGCTTGGCCAGAAATCTGCTGGGACTCCTGCACAGAACCCTGGAATCCTGGATGGGTTGGGTGGGAGGGACCCCAAACCCCCCCAGTGCCACCCCTGCCATGGCAGGGACACCTCCCACTGTCCCAGGTGCTCCCAGCCCCAGTGTCCAGCCTGGCCTTGGGCACTGCCAGGGATCCAGGGGCAGCCCCAGCTGCTCTGGGCACCCTGTGCCAGGGCTGCCCACCCTGCCAGGGAACAATTCCCAATTCCCAATCTCCCATCCAGCCCTGCCCTCTGGCACTGGCAGCCATTCCCTGGCTCCTGTCCCTCCATCCTTGTCCCCAGTCCCTCTGCAGCTCTCCTGGAGCCCCTTCAGGCCCTGCCAGGGGCTCTGAGCTCTGCCTGGAGCTGCTCCTGTCCAGGTGAGCTCCCCCAGGTGTCCCAGGCTGTTCCTGCCTTTGGCTTTCCCTGTTCCTCACCTGCAGCCCCCCTGAGCTCCAGCAGCCCTGCCATGACCAGCACCCCCAGCACCCCCAGCACACCCTCCCGGGCTGGGGTCCCATGCCCAGGGACAGAGATGCTCTGCTCAGCAGGAGCCAGGTTTGTAAACCAGGCAGGGACCATCAGAGGAGTTTTATCATCCCTGGAAGCTCAGGGCAGCAGCTCCTCAGGCACCCCTGCCTGCCTCTGGCAGCCCCCGAGCTGCTCAGGGCTCTGCTGGGAGCTGAGGGGTGCTGGCTTAGATCGGGTTAGACTGGGTTAGACTGGTTAGATTGGGTTGGACTGGGTTGGATTGGGTTGGAGTGGGTTGGATTGGGTTAGACTGGGTTAGATTGGGTTGGACTGGGTTGGACTGGGTTGGATTGGGTTAGACTGGGTTATATTGGGTTGGATTGGGTTGGATTGGGTTGGACTGGGTTAGACTGGCTTGGACTGGGTTTCATTGGGTTAGACTGGGTTATATTGGATTGGATTGGGTTAGACTGGGTTGGACTGGGTTGGATTGGGTTGGATTGGGTTAGACTGGGTTATATTTGGTTGGATTGGGTTGGACTGGGTTAGACTGGCTTGGACTGGGTTGGATTGGGTTAGACTGGGTTATATTGGATTGGATTGGGTTAGACTGGGTTGGACTGGGTTGGATTGGGTTGGATTGGGTTGGATTGGGTTGGATTGGCTTAGAATGGGTTGGATTGTGTTAGATTGGGTTGGATTGGGTTGGAATGGGTTGGATTGGGTTGGATTGGGTTGGATTAGGTTGGATTGGGCTGGATTGGGTTGCATTGGGTTGGACTGGCTTGGACTGGGTTGGACTGGCTTGGATTGGGTTGGACTGGGTTAGATTGGGTTGGATTGGGTTGGACTTGGTTGGACTGGGTTGGATTGGGTTGGATTGGGTTGCATTGGGTTGCATTGAGTTAGATTGGCTTAGAATGGGTTGGATTGTGTTAGATTGTGTTAGATTGGGTTAGACTGGGTTGCACTGGGTTAGATTGCTGCAAACACCAGCTTGTGGAGAGCCACCAGCTCTGAGAGAGCTCCCTGAGCACCCAGGGCAGGCACTCGGCCAGTGGCAATCAGGGAAGTTCCACAAGGCTTAGCAAAGCTGGATTATGGCACGGGGACGTGGCATCTGCTGCTCACACGCTGCTGGGAAAACAGCTAAAGGGCTTTGCTGGGGTTTTTCTGTTTGCTCGGTTTGTTTATTTTGTGTGGGTTTGTGCTTCTGAGCCTTTTGAACTCCCAGCAAAACAGTCTGACCACAAAGAAAAATGCACAGAGAAAAATGCAGAATGATCCAGAAGCTGAAGGAGAGGAGATTTAGATAGGATTTTGGGGAAGGAGTTGTTCCCTGGGAGGGTGGGGGTGGAATTCCCAGAGCAGCTGTGGCTGCCTTGGGTCCCTGGCAGTGCCCAAGGTTGGACACTGGGGCTTGGCACACACTGATTTAGTGTCCCTGAAGGCGTCCCTGCCATGGCAGGGGTGCCACTGGGTGGGATTTGGGGTCCCTGCAACCCAAAGCATTTGGGATTTTATGGAAATCTCCCCAGTTCGTTCTGGTGAGCCTAAGCTCTCCACAGCACTGTGATCAAACACATTTCCTCATCCCCATGAGATTCCAATGGCCTTCACTCCTTCCACCTCAGGGCTGCCTGGAAATGTTGCTGGGGCTGATTTTCAGAGAGAAGCAAAGCTGAAGCTCTGCTGGGTTGTGTTTGGAGGGAAGCTCTCCCTCCCTGGACCCTAAAGCTGATGCCAATGTCCCACTTCAGTGGCAATGGCCCTGGTTCCACCCTCCTGAGGCTTCAGCCTCTCACAGCTCAGAGTTTGGGGCTGCAGGAAGGAATAATGGCATTTATTCCATCGAGGAGAGCCCAGTGGAGCACTCCTGGTGCCATAAATAGAGATATTTCCTGTCCTCTGTGCCCGGGGTGCTGCCTGGGTGTGCTATGGGTGACTCCCTGCTGGTTCCTTCTGCAGGTTCCCAGTCCTGGCCTGGGATCAGGTGGCTGTTCCAGGGACCTTTTCACCTCAGTCAGGTGTGAGACAGCTGACAGTGCTTCAGCAGGAGCACACTGCCCTGGTGTGCTCTGGGCACTTGCAGCTGCAGGAGGACAGCCTTGTGAAACGTTCTCCTCTTCATTTCCCCAGCAATATTTCACATTTCCGTTGGCATCAAAGATGCTCCTATGGCTCTGAGATCGTTGGGGGTTTTTGGCTATTTGAAGGGTGGGGTTGCACTGGTAGCTCAGTTTGTTTTATAAAGGAGCAGTGCTCCAGCAAAGCACGCATCCTAAAAACCCTGAATAATTCCTTCTGTAGCTGTCAGAGCCTGCCAGGCCCGTGGTGGCCAAACAAAGAGCTCATTGCTCTCCTGGAAGGCTCTTTAGGAACTCATTCTGATGGGTTAGCCAGCAAAGAGCTGTTATTGCTGAGGGTGATGCTTCATCCTTTGCCCAGCCAGCCTTCCTGGAAAGCAGAATAAATGAACCGCTCAAGGTGAGCGGTTTGCTCAGAGAAAAATAAAACAGCAGCAGCAGAAAAAACATGAAAACAGCTCAAAGGCTGTGCTGCCTTGGAGGAGAGAGAGGCTGTGAACTCATGCCAAACACTGTGTGCATCAGCTGGGGCACAGTTTGACTCTGGAAGCCAGGCAGGATGAAAGGGGGGTGAGGGCCAGCCTGGCCCCTGCAGGAAAGGAGGGGAAAGGAGAAGCGGATTGTATTTCCAGGGCTGTGAATTTGTGTTTCCAGAGCTGTGGATTTGTGATCCCAGAGCTGTGGGTTGTGTTTGTGTTCCCAGAGCTGTGGGTTGTGTTTCAGAGCTGTTGGTTGTGTTTCAGGAGCTGTGGGTTTGTGTTCCTGGAGCTGTGGGTTGTGTTCCAGAGCTGTGGGTTGTGTTTCAGAGCTATGGGTTGTGTTTGTGTTTCAGAGCTGTGGGTTGTGTTTCAGAGCTGTGGGTTGTGTTTGTGTTTCAGAGCTGTGGGTTGTGTTTCAGAGCTGTGGGTTGTGTTTGTGTTTCAGAGCTGTGGGTTGTGTTTGTGTTTCAGAGCTGTGGGTTGTGTGTCAGGAGCTGTGGGTTGTGTGTCAGGAGCTGTGGGTTGTGTTTCAGAGCTGTTGGTTGTGTTTCAGAGCTGTGGGTTGTGTTTCAGAGCTGTGGGTTGTGTGTCAGGAGCTGTGGGTTGTGTGTCAGGAGCTGTGGGTTGTGTTTCAGAGCTGTGGGTTGTGTTTCAGAGCTGTGGGTTGTGTTTCAGGAGCTGTGGGTTGTGTTTCAGAGCTGTGGGTTGTGTTTGTGTTTCAGAGCTGTGGGTTGTGTTTGTGTTTCAGAGCTGTGGGTTGTGTTCCAGAGCTGTGGGTTGTGTTTCAGAGCTGTGGGTTGTGTTTCAGAGCTGTGGGTTGTGTTTCAGAGCTGTGGGTTGTGTGTCAGGAGCTGTGGGTTGTGTTTCAGAGCTGTGGGTTGTGTTTGTGTTTCAGAGCTGTGGGTTGTGTTTCAGAGCTGTGGGTTGTGTTTCAGAGCTGTGGGTTGCATTCCTGGAGCTGTTGGTTGTGTTTCAGAGCTGTTGGTTGTGTTTGTGTTTCAGGAGCTGTGGGTTGTGTTTCAGAGCTGTGGGTTGTGTTTCAGAGCTGTGGGTTGTGTTTGTGTTTCAGGAGCTGTGGGTTGTGTTTCAGAGCTGTGGGTTGTGTTTGTGTTTCAGAGCTGTGGGTTGTGTTTCAGGAGCTGTGGGTTGTGTTTCAGAGCTGTGGGTTGTGTTTGTGTTTCAGAGCTGTGGGTTGTGTTTCAGAGCTGTGGGTTGTGTTTGTGTTTCAGAGCTGTGGGTTGTGTTTCAGGAGCTGTGGGTTGTGTTTCAGAGCTGTGGGTTGTGTTTGTGTTTCAGAGCTGTGGGTTGTGTTTCAGGAGCTGTGGGTTGTGTTTCAGAGCTGTGGGTTGTGTTTGTGTTTCAGAGCTGTGGGTTGCATTCCTGGAGCTGTGGGTTGTGTTTCAGAGCTGTGGGTTGTGTTTCAGAGCTGTGGGTTGCATTCCTGGAGCTGTGGGCTGGTCTGTGCCTCCTGTTCCAGCCCAAGGGAGAGAGCAGATGGCTGGGAAGGGCAGGAGGAGGTTGGGGGGCTCTCTGCAAGCACTGTCTGGGAGGATTGGTGAGGAATTCATTCTTGTGGGAGGGAGGAAGAAGGCACATTCACCCCCTTGGCACAGCCTGCACCCTCCAGGAGGGCACTGCCAGGGCAGGGCAGGGCAGGATGGGGCTGGTGCTCCCTTTAAACGGGTTTGTGTCTGCCAGAAAGCAGGGAGTGAGCCATTGTGCCCTGACAAGTGCAATAAGTGTAAAATATCAGCTCCCTCTCCTTTGGACAGACACTCAGAGACTGCCTTCAGCCAGAGCAGAGCGGGAATGGCTTTTGCAAGAGACACGGGGTATTAAATCTCTCTGCTGAGTGACAAAGGCTTTGACATGGCTGTGACTGCTCTTCAAGGGCTCCTGGAGTCCCACTCCTGCCTCTGGTCCTGGGAATCAGCTCTGGGTGTGGAGAGCCCCGATTTTACCTGGCACTGCTGAGCTTTGGCCAGGGGGAGCTCACAGAGGGAGAACATCCCTGCAGCTTTGCTGTCACAGGCACATTTCATGAAAAATCCTTTCCTCGGGATCTTTCCTGCTGAGAAGCTGAGAGGCCTCAGGAACAAAATGTACCCAATGGTTATCTGCTGCTGTGGGATGCAACAGGTGCAGCTGGGATTGGGCTCATGTGCTTGTTTCTAATTCATGGCCAATCACAGCCCAGCTACCTCGGACTCTGGTCAGTCACAAGCCATTGTTATTTATTTCCTTTTCTATTCTTAGCCAGCCTTCTGATGAAATCCTTTCTTCTATTCCTTTAGTATAGTTTTAATATAATATATATCATAAAATAATAAATCAGCCTTGTGAAACATGGAGTCAGACCCTGGTCTCTCCCCTCATCCTCAGACCCCTGTGAACGCCATCACACCAGGCCCGGCCCAGAGCTCTCTGAGCAAGAACATCCTGGCAAAAGGATTTTTCAGAAAATGTGGCTGTGACAGTGCTGACCGTGGGTCAGGGGGGTGGCACAGCCCCATCCCATGGGGGCTCAGCCCTCCTGCAGTGCCAGCTGTGAGGGATCCCAAAAGGGTGTGTGGGGTCCCAGAGGGGTCTGAGAGGTCCTAAAAGGGTGTGAGGGATCCCAGAGTGGTGTGAGAGATCCCAAAAGGGGATGAGGGGTTCCAGAAGGGTCCGAAAAGGGTGTGAGGGATCCCCAAAGGGTGTGTGGGGTCCCAGAGGGGTCCCAAAAGGGTGTGAGGGGTCCCAGAGGGGTCTGAGAGATCCTAAAAGAAGATGAGGGGTCCCAGAGGGGGTTGAGGTGTCCCAAAAGGCTGTGAGGGATCCCAAAAGGCTGTGAGGGATCCCAGAGGGGTATGAGAAGTCCCAAAAGTGTACAAGGGTTCTCAAAAGGGTGTGAGTGGTCCCAAAAGGGTGTGGTGAATCCCAGAGGGGTCTCAGGGATCCCAGAGGGGTGTGAGGGCTCCCAGAGGAGCATGAGGGATCCCATCAGAACCCAAAACTGCGTTTTGGTTTCTGAGTCAGTTTTGCCTCCCAGGTTTGTGTCCATGGAAGTGATAAATTCAAGGGATCAGGCTGACACAGGCATTTCTGTGCCATCATTAAATTGAATTTCAATTGTAATTACAGCGGCTCCAAGCAGGTGTAATAATATTAAAGAAAAACCTCTGTCTTTCAGCTCAAAGGAAAAGTGTTCCCTCAGCCCAGCCCCTTGGATTTCCTGCCATTCCCCACCCCAGAACCTGGGGCTGTTTCATTTTCTGGATTATTTTGCCTTTGCAGGTGGGGTCTCCCTGTGCTGCTGCTTTGGGGCTGGATGGGGAGCACAGGGCTGGGGAGCTGTGCCTGGAGCTGCTCACATGCCAGCACTGCTGGGCAGGAGAATTTCATTTATATTTTATTTTCCAGGCTGCTGGCTACACCTGCACGGCCTCTCCTTGGCAGGGCATTTCTGGGGCATTTCTGGGGCATTTCTGGGACATTTCTGGGATATTTCTGGGGCATTTCTGGGGCATTTTTGGGGGGATTTCTGGGGTATTTCTGGGGCATTTCTGGGATATTTCTGGGATATTTCTGGGGCATTTCTGGGATATTTGTGGGGCATTTCTGGGGCATTTCTAGGACATTTCTGGGATATTTCTGGCTGTGGAGTTCCTGAAGGAAAGCTGCCTGAGAGAGGCACTTTGGGATGTTTGGTGGCTCAGAGGTGTGAGCTCTTGGAGTCTCCCACTGTAACTGGTGAATGAGCCAAGATCCAGCCTGGCCTTGGGCACTGCCAGGGATGCAGGGGCAGCCCCAGCTGCTCTGGGCACCTGTGCCAGGGCTGCCCACCCTGCCAGGGAACAATTCCCAATGCCCAATCTCCCATCCAGCCCTGCCCTCTGGCACTGGGAGCCATTCCCTGGCTCCTGTCCCTCCATCCTTGTCCCCAGTCCCTCTGCAGCTCTCCTGGAGCCCCTTCAGGCCCTGCCAGGGGCTCTGAGCTCTCCCTGGAGCTGCTCCTGTCCAGGTGAGCCCCCCCAGGTGTCCCAGCCTGGCTGCAGAGCAGGTTCCCATCCCTCTGGGCATCCCTGTGCCTCTGGCATTGCCGTGCTTCCCAAGCTCTGAGCTCCTGGAATTCTGAGGCTCTCCAGGGGCTCAGAGCAGGGAGTTCCCCCTCTGATTACAGTGGTTTCCATCAGGAGCAAACCTTTCTGCAGGGGTGGAGCAGCAGCAGGGGATGGATGGAGCCTCTCCCTGCTCAAACTTCATCTCCCATCATGTGTGGCTGCAGAGAGTTCCAGGCCCTTCCACATCAAGGTAGGAGAAAAAGAATAAAATAAAATTTAAAAAAAAAAACAAACACAAAAAAACCCCAAAACACAAAAAACCAAACCATCCCAATCTCCTTTCTAACCCAGCCTTGAGTAACCAGGGAACACTAAAGCTAAAATGACTTTTTGCCAATAATTGTCTTTGGGTCCTTTGGAGCAATATCATCAAAGCTCTGTAGACTTAACACCGCTGGTTATGGGATTTGGAGCTCAGCTAAATGCAAAACTTAATTCTGTGTTCAGTTGTTTAAAATTTAAAACCCAAACCTGAGTGTGTCATAAAAAATCAGGCTGCTTCTCCTGCTTATTAGGGGAGGAAAAAATCAGCCTAATTCCATAGAATTCACAGGCACTGAGCCTACACTGGCGTTTATTAGAGGGAAAATGTTCCTTTAATACAGAAAGCAGGAAAGGGCTGGAGCACCAAGCAAATTATGCAGATTCAATTGTGTAACAAAAGGGACCGAATTTACATTTGATGAAAATTTCCAGTTTGTCCCTTCCAGGCTTTGCCTGTGAAGGTCACTGGGGCTTGTGCAGTGCCAGGGAATGTCAGAGGCACTTCCCTCCCTCTGCTGGGCAGAAATCTGGGAATTCTGCACAGAACCTTGGATGGCTGTGGGTGGGAGGGACCCCAAATCCCACCCATTCCAGCCCTGCCATGGCAGGGACACCTCCCACTGTCCCAGGTGCTCCCAGCCCCAGTGCCCAGCCTGGCCTTGGGCACTGCCAGGGATCCAGGGGCAGCCCCAGCTGCTCTGGGAATCCCATCCCAGCCCCTCCTCACACTCAGAGGGAACGATTCCTGCCCAAAATCCTATCTAAATCACCCCACTTTCAGCCTAAAGCCATTCCCTATGTCCTGTCCCTCCATCCCCTGTCCCCAGCCTCTCTCCAGCTCTCCTGGAGCCCCTTCAGGCCCTGGAAGCCTCAAACAGAGGCTTTTTTGTGGTCTGGAATATTAAATCCCAAATTTAATAGAAGTTCCCTTAAAAAAAATTACTGAACCTTGAAAATTCTCTCTCTACATTTAATGCACTGAAATAGCACTGAAACTTTTCAAGAAACTTCCAGAGATTTCCATGAAAATATTCATAGAGGATTGAAGGAAACATTTTTAAAAGCGCCCATAATTCCAGGAATAGGCCAGTAATAAGAACATCCTCCTGACAGCATCGTGCAGGAGAAAAACATGAGTTATATTTATCATCTTATTGTGTTTCAAACAAGGCATTAAAACAGCTCTGAACTGAAAATAAAGTCTAAGTAAAGCATGAGAGTAAACTTTACTCACCTAAGGAAAGCCCCATTAAAAATGCCATTTCTAAACTTCAAACCATGGACTGAATACTCCCATTTTTGTACCACTCCATAAAACCAAGGCTGGAATATTTCACTCCTGGCTGGAGAAAGCCTCCCTGAAATCCTAATGAAGTGCTCATAAAAGATTCATGGCAGATGTGCAGAGGAGTGAAAAGGGCAGGAATTGCAGATTGCAGTGGAAATGTCTCTTCTTTGGGAGAGCAAAGATCCCATTTGGCTGCTTAGGACTGTCTGGGTATCTCTGAGCCACAGGCAGCCCTGGCCCACAGTGTCATATTGAACATTGCACAGGGCAGGGAGAGCCTGGGGCAGGGCAGGGTGGCCCTGTCCTTGTCCCTGTCCCTGCAGGGCTTTAGGCCCTTCCTACGTACCCCACTGCAGGGCTTGTCTCGGGCTCTCTGCTGCTCACAGTGACCCTGAGATGTGTCAGAAAGTCTCTTTTCCCAGCCCGGTGCTCGAAGAAGGAGTCAGAGCTCTTCATTTCTCACTCTCAAGGTTGTTTATTGTTCCTTATCTATAAAATTCTTTCTCCTGTCCAGCCGAGGTCCGTTCAGCAGGACAGACAGAGGCACTCTGCCCCCCCAGGCTGGTGTTATTTTTTTATCCTAAAAACTACGTGTACAATATTTACAATTACTTCCCAATACCCATCACCTATGTTAGACATTCTACCCCAAACCAATCTAAAAGTGCCACCATCACAGCAGAAGATGGAGGCCAAGAAGAAGAAGGAGAAAGGCTGGACATGCCCAGATCCCTCCATCTTGCCCCCTGAACCCCCATTCTAAAAAAACCCAAAAAATCTATTTTTTACCTCATGACAAACTAATTCTTATTCTACTTATACTATTGTGGATTACAGATCTTCATCTAAGGTTGGTAATTTTTTCCATGCGTCATAATCAAACCCACAGGGGCATCTTGGGCTCTGTGCCAGGGTCTCTGAGCCCCCTGGCAGGGGTCCTGGCAATCCAGGACAGCCAGAGGGATGTCCTGAATTCCGACAGGTTTGCTGTTCCCGTGGCATTCAGCCCAAGGGGTGGGTGTTGGTGCTGGGATCACAGAGCCACGCCCAGCTCAGCACCCCCTTCTCCTTTCATTACTGAGGAGTAATTCACGTCAATTCATTCATGCCCTTTCATGCTGGAAAACCAGGAAAGGACATTGGGAAACTTTCCCCAGTTCAGTTTCAAGTCTGCTCTGTGCAGCTCAGTTCAGTGGCACTGAATGTTGCCCTGATTTTTTAAGTTTTTCCAAGCCTTCTGATGCTGACATTCTTGTAAGGAACTTTCTCACACACTTTCTGTAAATAACTCATTGTTTTGCATTCCATTATGGAGGAGGAGAAATTTGATGGGCTGTTGGTTTGTGCAGTGTCATTGGAGAGGTGGCACTGTCACCCTGCAATCCACTGCCACTTTTGGAAATCTAGAAATGTTGGGGTCACAAAAATAAAGGTCCCTTTTTTGCCTTGAAAGAGCAGTGAGTCCATGTCATGTTGTTTCGTGTCCTATGGTGACAAGTGAGAGGAGGATTTGGGATTTTCTCATGGAGTGGGAAAAGTCCCTGAATCCAGCACCTCCTCTCAGCCTCTGCATAAAGGCCAGAGAATTTCCTCCTTTTGTCCAGGTTTGTTCCTGTCCCCCTCAGCCCAAGGAAATTGCAGAGCCTGTGCTAACCCATGAACATGGCCTTGGAATAATTTGCTCTGTGGGAAGAGTGGTGGTGAAATTCCCTGGCTGAAGTTCTTGCCTTTGCTGGGTGTGGAAGTGTGGGATTTGCTGGGTGCCCAGGACCTAGGAGGAACTGAGAATCTGACTCTGTGTTCTTAGAAGGCTAATTTATTATATTATATTATATTATATTATATTATATTATATTATATTATATTATATTATATTATATTATATTATATTATATTATATTATATTATATTCTATTCTATTCTATTCTATTATATTATATTATATTATATTATTCTATACTAAAACTACACTACTTACAGAAGGCTTAACAAGACACTAATTAAAAACTCATGACTTGCCAGAGTCCTGACACAGCTGGACCATGATTGGTTATTAAGTAAAAACAATTCACATGAAACCAATCAAACAATGACCAGTTGGTAACAATGTCCAAGCCACATTCCAAAGCAGCCAAACACGGGGGAAGCAAATCAGATAATTATTGTTTTCATTTTTCTCTGAGGCTTCTCAGCTTCCCAGGAGAAGAAATCCTGGTGAAGGGATTTTTCCAGAAAATGTGACAGTGACATGGAAGCTCTTCTGGATTTCTGCTGGCAGCAGCTGAGCAGGTCTGTGCTGGGCACACAAGGCAGAGTGAGACTTTTAAACCTTGGAACTGATCCTACAGCTGAGCTTAAAGTACCTGCACAAATCCCTGCCTGCAGTTTACAATGTCCTTAGGAAGTGTAGTGTTAATCCTAACACTTTCTCCTTGTAAATTTAAAGATTCACCCTTTTCTCCTTAAGATTCCCCTGGGATTCCTGGGTGTGGAGCTGCCCTGATTCTGGAGGTGTTTGGGATTTTATTGGTTCCTGTTTTCAGCAGTTTTTTTCCCATGTAAATGTTGGATTTACAGGCTCCTGTCAGACTCAGCGTAAAGGGAATCATAATCACGGGCTAACATTTTTCTGCTTTACAGCTTCAAGTAAATCTCTATTAGAGGTTGCAAGGAGTGAAATAACCTTTGGCATGGGGCACTTAGGAGGTGATGGAAAACCCTCCTGGAGCTCCCAGGGGAGGGATCCAGGAGAGGCTCAGCCAGGCTCCTCTGCATCCCCAAACTCTCCCCCTGCACACCAAGCTCGTCCATCACTTCATTTAAATCCCTTCCTCTCTTTATGAACTCGCTGCTGCTTCATCCAGAAAAAAACATGGAGGAAAAAGAAACTGGGGGAAATCCTGAGGGAGAGGTAAAGCTGGATAATTGTCCTTTAGCATGAAGAGCACAAGGTAAATGCAGTTCCAGATGCCTGCCTTTAATAAACAGGGTTTATCCCAGAATTCCAGAATGGCTTGGGTGGGAAGGGACCCCAAACCCCCCCAGTGCCAGCCCTGCCATGGCAGGGACACCTCCCACTGTCCCAGGTGCTCCCAGCCCCAGTGTCCAGCCTGGCCTTGGGCACTGCCAGGGATCCAGGGGCAGCCCCAGCTGCTCTGGGAATTCCATCCCAGCCCCTCCCACCCTGCCAGGGAACAATTCCTAATTCCCAACATCCCATCTAAATCCACCCATTGTCAGCTTCAAGCCATTCCCTGTCTCCTGTCCCTCCACTCCTTTTCCCCAGTCCCTCTCCCTGTTTCCTGTGGCTCCTTCAGGCCTGCAAGGCCTCAGTGAGGTCACCTTGGAGCTCCTCCTCTCTCCAGGGTGAACAATCCCCATTGATCCCATGATTTTTGCTGTCAGGCTGCTGTGACAGCTGAGAAACGTTAATTGGCTTGGAGTTTCTCCTCTGTGTTGCTTCATTAAAAGCCGGGCAGCCCCAGGAGATAATTCACTGTATTCCTGCCCTCAGCACTCCCAGCCCTTCCCCCTCCATCCAATGCCACACTCTCAAGTGTTGGCACAAAAGACTAGTCTTTGTTGTGCTGCCTTGTGGAATAACCATGTTCAACATCCCAATCAATGGGAAATGGATTTTGTGTTCTCTCCCGGCCTCTGTCTCATCCTGGGCATCTCTGGAGCCCCCACCTGCAGAGCCCAGCCCAGGAGGGACCTGGAGCTGCTGGGGCATCCAGAGGAGGCACCAAATGCTCAGAGGATGGAGCAGCTCTGCTGGGACACCTGGGGGGCTCACCTGGACAGGGGAAGGTTGGGGTGAGCTCAGAGCGGCCCCACAACACCTGAAGGAGCCACAGGAGAAGCCACCTGGAGCAGCTGCAGCAAATCCAGAGGAGGTCACAGAGATCCTCCAAGGGCTGGAGCCCCTCTGGAGCCAGGCTGGGACACCTGAGGGGCTCACCTGGACAGGAGCAGCTCCAGGCAGAGCTCAGAGCCCCTGGCAGGGCCTGAAGGGGCTCCAGGAGAGCTGCAGAGGGACTGGGGACAAGGATGGAGGGACAGGAGCCAGGGAATGGCTCCCAGTGCCAGAGGGCAGGGCTGGATGGGAGATTGGGAATTGGGAATTGTTCCCTGGCAGGGTGGGCAGCCCTGGCACAGGTGCCCAGAGCAGCTGGGGCTGCCCCTGGATCCCTGGCAGTGCCCAAGGCCAGGCTGGACCCTGGGGCTGGGAGCCCCTGGGACAGTGGGAGGTGTCCCTGCCATGGCAGGGGTGGCACTGGGGGGGATTTGGGGTCCCTTCTGTGTCACATTCCTGGTGCTGGCCCTGCACAGCAGCTGCAGCCACTGCAATTCCCCGGCCCCCAGGATGCCCAGGCTGTGAGGGGCTCCCTCCTGCTGCCATCACCTGTGGCACATCCCTGGTGCTGCCCATGCCTGGCTGTGTGTGACAGTGACGAGGCTGCAAGTGACACCTGCAGGTGTTTGCTGCCTGGCACAGCCCCAGCCTGGCTGGCTCTGTGCTCGGGCTGGGATTTGATTCATTTCTCACAAACCCTCCCAGGTGCCAGCGCTGCCGCGGGGCTGGGATGTGCTGTGGAAAGGGGGGAGGTTCCACCCTCAGGGAGCAGCTTTCCTGGAAAAGGGGGAGTTGGGGCGTAGGGAAGCAGCAAACACCCCAGGCAAAGCTGTGCCTAGGTGCCATCAGATTAACTTTAAGGCCCTGCTTAATTTTAGAGCTGCTGCCATTCCGGAGAGAGAGCAAAACTGGGATGAACACGAGGAAATAACTGGGATAACTGGAAACTGTCCTGGATCTCATTACCAGACACATTTCCTGATGGAGAATAAGGTAATTAGTGGGATATTGAACTTAGCCCTCTCCTGTGGGAGCCACTCAATGCTGTGACATGTCATCCTGATAACTTTGTACCAGATGTGACTCCAGGCTGTCCTGGGGAGCCTCTGGAGGTGGAGGGGACATCTGAGACCCACCCTACCCACAGCCCCGGTTATCCAGAGCGAGGAGGATGATTCCTAAGAGCTCCTTAGCCCAAACAAACTGCAGAGCCATCGCCTGGGGTGCTCCTGGCTGTGCTGGAGGGATGAGGTGGGCAGGAACATCCTCCAGCCCTGCTGGGCACACGAGGAGCAGCCCCAGCTGGCCTTGCCTGGCCCAGGACACTCCCATGAGTTCATCAGGATTGTTGTGGGGTGTAGGGAGCCAAAGGACACAGGGAGTGCCTTCCCACTGGCAGAGGGTGGGCACAGGTGGGACATTGGGAAGGAATTCCCAGAGCAGCTGGGGCTGCCCCTGCATCCCTGGCAGTGCCCAAGGCCAGGCTGGACACTGGGGCTGGAGCACCTGGGACAGTGGGAGGTGTCCTGGATGATCTTTAGGTCCCTTCCCACCCAAACCTTTTGTGTTCCTATGGATCTAAGGATTTCTTTTAGAAAAAAAAAATCTAAATCTGGTTAAAAGCCCAGCAATGCGTATTTTGCATTTTACGTTTTATATTTTACTTCCGTATTTTGCATTTGATATTTTACATTCTCTCCAGGTGTTGGTGATAGGGCTGTGGAGATTTCCCTCCACCTCCTGGCCCTCTGCCTCTCACTCCTCAGTGCCACTGTCACTGGGATGTCCCTCCCTGCCACCTCTGGCCCTTCCAGGTGCTCCCAGCTCCAGCGCTGCCAACTTCCAGGGGCTTCTCCATTTCCAAGGCTTCATGGAAAGAAGAGAAGAAAAACCACCACAACCTGAGGATCCTCCCTGGAAAACAACTGCACACCTTGGTATTTATATCCAATATCTGGGGAATGTGTCTCGTTCTCTCTGGGGGGATGTCGTCCCTTGGTCCTGCAGGAATTTTCTGTGTAAGAGCACAAAGATACAAAATCTGCTGCCAAAATCATTAGTTGCTTTACCCTGGATTGAGTAGGGAAAAGTGATTTAATTTGGGTTAAAAGATTAATCTTTTTGAAAAAAAAAATTAATAAAAGAATAAATACCAGTAAAAGCATTTTGTAGAATTTTTAATTTTACAAAGCACTGAATAATTTCTAATTTTAATAAAAGAGTAAATAGCAGTAAAAGCATTTTGTAGCATTTTTAATTTTACAAAACACTGAATCATTTCTAATTTTAATAAAAGAGTAAATAGCAGTAAAAGCATTTTGTAGAATTTTTATTTTTACAAAACACTGAATCATTTCTAATTTTAATAAAAGAGTAAATAGCAGTAAAAGCATTTTGTAGAATTTTTAATTTTACAAAATACTGAATCATTTTTAATTTTTAATAAAAGAGTAAATACCAGTAAAAGCATTTTGTAGCATGTTTAATTTTACAAAATACTGAACCCTAACCTGAAACAAACCCCAAAAAATAAAGCTCCAAGTCCAAGTGGGGCTGCCTGAGTTGGGGAGCAGCGGTCAGGGAGGTGACAGAATTCACTGCAAATTGCTCTGTGCTCCAAAACACCGGCAGTGAAGATAATGAAGGATTAATGGGATTTGCTTTTGTCTCTTTGTGAAGAGGGGGAAAAGGCTCCTTAAATCAGCCTGGGCTTGTCCCGCTGGTGGAGACACCGAGGTTCTGGAAATCAGCCCCATCTGCTGCTTGGGGTGATTTAATTAAGATAGGGCTGCGAGGAGCAGCAGAGGGGCTGCAAGGCATCAACAGCCCGGGGAGGAGGAAAACCCCGGGAATAAAAGGGTAGGAAATGCCAGGGGAGAGCAGCTGGGGAGGAAACCGAGAGCTGATGGTACCAAATCTGTGAGAAAAACCGTTTATTTGGAAGATCCCAACACTTGATGAGCTCTCCAGGGGTCTCTGACTCGCCTCAGAGTGAAATTCCAGGATATTTCCTAGCAGCTTCTTTTTCTCCAAGAGGTGGAGGGAAATCTCCACAGCCCTGTCGCCAACACCTGGAGAGAATGTAAAATATAAAATGTAAAATATAGAAGTGAAACATAAAATGTAAACTATAAAATGTAAAATATAAAATATTGGTTGCTGGGCTCTAAGCCAGAGCCTCTGGAATCTGAGACGTGTCCCTGGCCTCTCCTGCCATGGATCAGGGAATGGTTTGGGCTGGAAGGGTCCTGCAGCCCCTCCACCCCAGCCCTGCAGGGACAGGGACACGTCCCACGACCCCAGGGTGCTCCAAGCTGCTCTGGGGCCCTTTGCACACTTTGGTGGATAATGGGAGGTTTTCAGTGGGAAGTCCCAGAATCTCTGCTGCTCACAGTGACTCTGAGACACATCCAAGTCTCTTTTCCCAGCCCAGCAGTCGAAGAAGGAGTCAGGACTCTTCTGTTCTCCCTCTCAAGGTTGTTTATTGTTTCTTACCTATAAAATTCTTTCTCTGGCCAGCTGAGTCTGTTCAGCAGGACAGTTCCAGGCATTTTTCCCGCCTCAGAGGCAGTGTTATTTTTTTATACTAAAAACTACATTTTTATACTAATAACTACAGTGTTATCTTTTTCTACTAAAAACTACCTGTACAATATTTACAATAACTTCCCAATAGCTATCACCTATGTTAGACAGTGAGCTTCTACCCTAAACCAACCTAAAGGTCCAGCATCACCCAGAACATGCAGGCTAGGAAGAAGAAGGAAGAAGGTCAGGGCACGCCCAGATTCCTCCATCTTGGGACCCCGAGCCCCCATTCTGAAAACCCCAAAAATCTATTTTTCACCCCACGACAAAGTAACTGTCATTCTACTCAAACTTTCATGGCTTGTAAATCCTCATATAAGCTTGGTAATTTTTTCCATGGGTCAAGATCAAAGGCACAGGGGTCTTGGGCTCTGTGCCAGGGTCTCTGAGCCCCCTGGCAGGGGCTTGAGCCCTCCAGGGCAGCCAGAGCGATGTCCTGAATTCTGACAGGAAGAGGTCAGTGGCCAGGCAAATCTCCAGCTGTTCTGAGCCCTTGTCCAGCTGTGGGAATTGCTGGGTGCACAAGGTTGTCAAGCTCTGGCAGGGGCTGCCAGGGAGGGTGGCAGTGCCCATCCCTGGAGGTGGCACTCAGAGCTCTGGGCTGGGGACAATGGGGCACAGCCTGGCCTGGGAGGGCTTTCCCAGCCTCAGTAATCCAGGGATTCTGTCGTGCAGGGAGCAGAGCCAAGCCTGGCATTTTTTAGTGTTTATTTTCTCACCTAATCAAATAATAATTGAATTTAAAATGTTCTCTTCCAGCACCTATTTTTTCCCATTGAAATGCCCCTTCTCCTTATCAATCCATGCCCTAATTAGTGGAACTGCTCCAGTGTCTCAGATCCAGGCTGAGGAGCTGGAAGGTAATTAGTATTTCACCAATTAAGCTTGCTGCAAGTTCATGAATTCACCTCTTAGCTTTTTTCCCCGGCACATTCAGAGTGGCTGCAGTAATTTAACACGTTTCCAGGAGCCAGCAGAGGAGCTGCTCAAAGAGTTTTTGGGGTTTGAAACATTCTTGTAACAGCAGCTCCAGGATTTCACCTTTCCCTGCCGGCTGTCCCCCAGCTCCCTCTGATCCCTCATTAGAGCTCATTAAGTGATGGTTGTTAGATTATGGCTCTGACCCCAGCTGACCCCACAGAATTGCTTTTTCCATCTTTAATGTAAAAACAGAACAAATGCCAGGCTGGGAGTTGTGCTGAAGGATCAGAGTGGTTTCCTTCCCTTTTTTCAGCTGGGTCCCAGCCAAGCTGTTCCCAGAGGTGCCTTCTCCTCTCCAGGTGAGCCCCCCAGGTGTCCCAGCAGAGCTGCTCCATCCTCTGAGCATTTCCTGCCTCCCCTGGATTCTCTCCAGCAGCTCCAGGTCCCTCCTGGGCTGGGCTCTGCAGCTCCCAAGCCAAGAAAGGAACGTGAAGCTGGAATTAGGAGCTAAACAGAGACATTGGTGCCTTGTGAGAGCTGACTTAGTTAATCTGGGCAGAGCTCCAGAATAAAGCAGGGATTTATTCAAAGCATCCCATCCATGGATCCACCTTGGGCAGCACCAGAGCCCAGCCAGGGCTGCACCCAAGATGAACCAAAATGGCCCCAAAATGCATGGCCGGGCACGGGCTCTGTCCCTGGGATCAGTTCTGCTCCATTTGCACCTTGCAGTTCATTGTCCCATTCCAGCTTTAGCCCCTGCAGTCCCACCCTGCTTGTTTTTCTCTCTCCAGCCCACGGGGTTTGTGCTCCTGGGCTGAGATTTGGATCATTTGTCCTTGGTGC
Organism: Molothrus ater; assembly: GCF_012460135.2. Lineage (NCBI taxonomy): Eukaryota > Metazoa > Chordata > Aves > Passeriformes > Icteridae > Molothrus > Molothrus ater. Next base: position 35,074,215 of record NC_050485.2, read on the forward strand.
CCAGCTGGAGCAGGAATTGTTTTGTCTCCCTGCTCTGTGCACAGAGCTCAGCATCCCCTGATGTGAGCCCAGCCCCACACACTAAAGCAGCACAGAATGGGAAAAATAGAAAAGCCAAACCTGAGGGATCACCCTGATCCATCAGGGAGCTGAGGGAAGCTCACCAGAGCTGTCCAGAATCCTGGTGGTTCCCAAATCCCCTGGGAGAGCAGGGCTGGCTCCCTCAGCTGCTCCTGGTGCTAGAAACAAACCCCTCATGGTGCTTAAAACCATAAAAGCACAGAAAAGGTGCTCTGTTTATTGTCTTCCTCCCCCACTTTTAATGGGAAAAAAGCCTCCCAAATTGATATTCTGATTCCATCCATGGACACCTGCTGCTGGTAATGATGGAATTAAGCAAATGATCCTTTTATTGCTTTGTTCCTGAGCCTTTATAAAAACTCTCCTCATATTCTTCTTGTCACTGCAGTTGCTGAAGCTCTTCCATTGAAACAGGGAGATGATTCCCCTTGGAGGGAGTTCTTTCCTGCCTTTTAGAGGGAGACACAGAAGCTGTAATTGCCTTGCCAGGTTGATGTTTCCAGGGTTTATTACCCTTTTTTTTTGTCTGGGTTGGGTCAGGAATGGGACTTGGATGATCTTGGGGGTCCTTTCCAGCTCAGGATATTCTGTGATTCTATAATTCTAATTATTCTCTCTGCCAGTCACTTCCTCAGCTTGGGCTGCTTGTCCCAGTTTGGGGTTTTGGTTCAGCTCAATGCTGCTTTTCTTGGTGAGTGACAGAAATCCCAGATTATGGAGGTATTTTTTCCCCCAAAAATGTCAGTCCCTTAGGCTTCCTTTAATGGCTTTCAGAAGAAGAGACTGCAAAAAAACCCTGCAACTGAATGATTTAAAAATCAAATATTTGCTCGTTTTTGCAGCTTCCTGAATTCCCAGGGAACTGGCAGTGCTGGAAATGATGTGCAAGGAAAGCTTTTTCCCTGGAGCCATCAGTTCTTGGAAGTTTGGCTGCCAAAACAGATTCTTGTGCTCTTAAATGGTTTGGGGCCAATTCAGGTGCTGCCTGATGAGCTCTGGAGTTGAGGATCCCTGATCTGGAGATCCTGAGGGCCAAAATATCCTGAGGTATTGGGGATGTTTGGAGAGCCCAGAATACCCTGAGGTATTGGGGATGTTTGGAGAGCCCAGAATACCCTGAGGTATTGGAGATGTTTGGAGAGCCCAGAATATCCTGAGGTATTGGGGATGTTTGGAGAGCCCAGAATACCCTGAGGTATTGGGGATGTTTGGAGAGCCCAGCATATCCTGAGGTGTTGGTTTGTGTATTGAGATGTGTTTGTGGCTGTGTGTCACATTCACATTCTCTTCCTCCGCCCAGGGTTTTTCTCCCGGGAAGCTGAGAAGCCTCAGAGAAAAGGAAAACCATTCTTATCTCATTTGCTTCTCCTGTGTTGTGCTCATGTGGAATGTGTTTGGAGATTGGTTACCCACAGGTGATTGTTCCATTGGATTCTGATGTGAGTTGTTTTCACTCTTTGGCCAAGCGGGGCCAAGCTGTGTCGGGACTCTGGAGAGAGTCAGGAGTTTTCATTATTCTCTTTTTAGCATTGTGAAAGTATCCTGTGTTCTTTAGTATATTATAGCATTCTTTAATATAATACAGTATAATAAAGTAATACATTAGCCTTCTGAGAACATGGAGTCAGATTCATCATTCTCTCCCCTCACTGGTGGACTGGCATTTACAATAGGTGTGTGGGTGTGTGGATGTATTTGTGCTGTGTGGGTGTGTGGATGAGGTTTGTGGATGAGTGGATGTGGTTTGAGGGTGTGGATGTGTTTATGAGTGTGTGGGTGTGTGGATGTGGTTTGGGGGTGTGTGGATGTGGTTTGGGGATGTGTGGATGTGGTTTCTGGGTGTGTGGATGTGTTTGTGGATGAGTGGATGTGGTTTGTGGGTGTTTGGATGAGGTTTGTGGATGAGTGGATGTGTTTGTGGGTGTGTAGATGTGGTTTGGGGGTGTTTGGATGAGGTTTGTGGATGAGTGGATGTGTTTGTGGGTGTGTAGATATGGTTTGGGGGTGTGTGGATGTGTTTATGGATGAGTGAATGTGTTTGTGGGTGTGTGGATGTGGTTTGGGGGTGTGTGGATGTGTTTGTGGGTGTGTGGATGTGGTTTGGGGTGTGTGGATGAGGTTTGGGGGTGTGTGGATGTGTTTGTGGATGAGAGTGGGTGTGTGGGTGTGTTTGTGGGTGTGTAGATGTGGTTTCTGGGTGTGTGGGTGTGTTTGTGGGTGTGTGGATGTGTTTGTGGGTGTGTAGATATGGTTTGGGGGTGTGTGGATGTGTTTATGGATGAGTGGATGTGTTTGTGGGTGTGTGGATGTGGTTTGGGGTGTGTGGATGTGTTTATGGATGAGTGGATGTGGTTTCTGGGTGTGTGGATGTGTTTGTGGGTGTTTGGATGAGGTTTGGGGGTGTGTGGATGTGTTTGTGGATGAGAGTGGGTGTGTGGGTGTGTTTGTGGGTGTGTGGATGTGGTTTGGGGTGTGTGGATGTGTTTATGGATGAGTGGATGTGGTTTCTGGGTGTGTAGATGTGGTTTCTGGGTGTGTGGATGTGTTTGTGGGTGTGTGGATGTGGTTTGGGGTGTGTGGATGAGGTTTGTGGATGAACACCCACCCTGGGGTGGGAGCTCTGTGCATTTTCCCAGCTTTCATGAGACCCACTCAGGACCAAAGGGAGCAGCAGGGGATGGACCCTGGCAGCACAGGGCTCCCCTCCTTGGGCTGTTTTCCGTGCTGCTGAAGTCTGGATGAAACATTTGCCCTTCAGAAGGGGGGACCCCCCGAGCCCCTCCCCGGAGCCTGACTCGCCCTGTGTGGGCACTGGAGCTCTTGGTTTGCCCAGCAGGGTTTTGTGCAGGGTTTCCCCCTCAGCTGTGGGATTTCTGTGCCCACTGAAGTATTTTAATGGGTATTTCCCTTTTCTGGGGGTAGATGTGAGAGCAGCAGGTGACAGCAGGGCTGTGAGCCTCCCCTGCCACCACGAGGGGTTCAGGACAATAATGCTTGAGGCAAATCTCAGATTTTTCTGAAGAAGTCTCTGTTGAGACCCTGATTTTCCTCCTGTCCCTCTTCCCCACGTCATCCCTTGGGATACACTCAGAAATCCCAGCACTGATCAATGCCTTGCTTCTTCAGCTAAAGGGAGCAAACGGAACTGCCCAGGATGGATTAACTTCTGGATTCTTCAGGAGTCACTGTGAGCATGAACTCCAGTTCAGCAACGCTGTCAGAGACATAATTTATTATCTAATTGATAAGAAATATTGCAGGGAGAGCCCAGACAACGAAAACAACTTCTACAGGAAATATTTTACCAAGAAGAAGCTACTTGGGGATGGAGCGGGGGCAGAAAATTGAGTTGCAAATTAAAAAGGATAAAAAATACAGAGTCGTATATAACAAAATTCTACTTTTTAAAATGCAGCTGGTGAGGGCCATCATTTATTTGTGGAAGGGAAAAACCAGGGCAGAGATTTCAGCAGAGAGGGCTGGAAAGGGAGGCTGGGAAGGGATGTGGAAGGGGAAGGGGAAGGAGCTGGGAGGGGTGAGATGGTGAGAGAGGGAACAGCTCTGAGGGTCCTGGGGTGGGACACTGGGGACACCTCCCGTGGGCTCACAGGGACACCCCTGGCCCAGCCCAGGCATGCAGGGGAGTTCTGTGTGGTGCTGATCTCAGGGGTCCCGGGATGAGGGAAGAGATGAGAATCCTGACTCCATGTTTCAGAAGGCTGATTTATTATTTTATTATATAAATGATATTAAAAGAAAATCATATATTTAAACTGTATTAAAAGAATAGAAGAAAGGATTTCATCAGAAGGCTTGCAAGGCATAGAAAGGAATGATAATAAAATCTTGTGACTGACCAGAGTCTGAGCCAGCTGGCTGTGATTGGCCATGAATTAGAAACAACCACATGGACCAATCCCAGATGCGCCTGTTGCATTCCACAGCCGCAGATAACCATTGGTTTTCTTTTCCTCTGAGGCTTCTCAGGAGAAGAAATCCTGGCAAAAGGATTTTTCAGAAAACATCATGGTGCCAGTTGTGCTGAGGGAACTGTTTGGATTCCACTCCTTTGCATCTTTCCAGGAGCCTGGGATCAGCTCCCACAGGAGCTGCTGGGAGCTCGGTGCTGTCTCACTCCCTGCTCTGCAGTGCCAGGGCTCTGCTGCTGCTGCTGCTGCTGCTGCTCAGACCAGGGGAGCCTGAACTGGCCAGGGGGCAAAGGGCTGGGGAAATGACTCCAATTTAAGGTGGGTAGAGCAAGGACAAGAATGAAAAATCTCAAATATTCCCTGATTTTACAGCTCTGCCCTGTAAAGAGGGTTCCCTGGGAACTGCCCAGGCTGTGACATCAGAACTTCAGCTCTGTTTTCCCACGCGTTCCTCCCTCTGAGTCCTTCACAGCATTTGAATCAGCCCCTTCCTTCCCCCTCCCACTCCAATATTCACATTTTGCTCCCAGAAATGCAGGGGGAAGCGCAAGCTGAGGGACAGGGAAGGGAAAAGTGAGGAACCCATCCAGCCAAGGCACCCCCAGGCAGGTGATGTGGGGTTGGGAGTTCAGGAATTCAGGAATTCAGCAGTGGGGAGAGGGAAGAGCAGCAGCCTGAGGGGCAGGAGAGCCCTGGCTGAGGTTCTCCATTCCCAACCACCCAAAGGAACTGGAAACGGAAGAAAAACAGGGAATTTGAAATGTTTTCTACCCCAAGGGGCTTTTGTAGAATCCCAGAATGGTTCAGGCTGGAAAAGACATCTGAGAGCATCAACCAGCAGCACAGTCACCCTGAAACCCTTTGAAGCCTTCAAACCAGGAGCCACTTCCACCCAGGTTTCACAGCCCAGTTCCAGGGCAGCTTCCCAGAATTTTCTGTTTTCCCCTCAGAAGATCCTTTCCCCTGTCCCTAATGCTACAAAACATGGAAGATGCAACTTTCCCAATGAAGTTTTTAGCTCTGTCCCAAACCTCTTTCCAGGGATGAGAGGATGGAAATCACTTGATGGGGATTGATCCAACACTGTCATCAAATGCTTTTTATCACCCCCAAAATCGTGCAGGAGGTGAGGTCTGAATGCTGCTGATATCAAATACTGCTGGCTTTGGTGGTCCTTATGGATTTCATCCAGCTCCAGATGTTTCTGGCGTTATTTCTAACTCTGATCAACAAAAAGGTTGGAGGATCACAGAGGCAAACCTTGATTCTCCAATATTTATTACGACAACCTGACCCAGCAGCAGGATGGGACTCACAGGGTGCAATGAAATCCTTGCTAAATCATCACCTCATGGAGAAAATTGCTTTTTTAATTTAATGTTTCTCTTTCAGCTGGTGCTGCAGAGACATGCTAATTTAGCTTAATTTGTTATCAGGAAGAGCATTATCCCAGACACGAGCACCCAGAGCTTGGGGAAAAGCAGCAGCTTTCTGCTGGAGATGGAGCACAGCAACAACAATGGGGCTTTCTGCAGGTAATACTGGTCCCTTCTCAATGAAGAGCGGAGCATTCCTGTGAGGATGGGTGAGTAAAACCTGCTGAGATCTGGTCAGACATGGGATAAAATCCACAAGGAGCTCCAGAGAGTCCCTGGGGCTTTGTAACTGCGAATTCTGCAAGGCTCCAGATTGCAAACCTGAGTGTTCCCAACCAAACCTGAGTGTTCCCAATCACACCTGAGTGTTCCCTGTCCCTCCCTGAGTGTTCCCATCACACCTGAGTGTTCCCATCACACCCGAGTGTTCCCAACCAAACCTGAGTGTTCCCAACCAAACCTGAGTGTTCCCATCACACCTGAGTGTTCCCTGTCCCTCCCTGAGTGTTCCCATCACACCTGAGTGTTCCCATCACACCTGAGTGTTCCCAACCAAACCTGAGTGTTCCCATCACACCCGAGTGTTCCCATGCAAACCTGAGTGTTCCCCAATCACACCTGAGTGTTCCCAACCAAACCTGAGTATTCCCAATCACACCTGAGTGTTCCCAATCACACCTGAGTGTTCCCATCACACCTGAGTGTTCCCATCACACCTGAGTGTTCCCATCACACCTGAGTGTTCCCTGTCCCTCCCTGAGTGTTCCCATCACGCCTGAGTGTTCCCATCACACCTGAGTGTTCCCCAATCACACCTGAGTGCTCCCTGCCCTCCCTGAGTGCTCATTTCTCAGGATTGTTCCTGCTGTGCCTGTTCTGCAGGATTGGACCATTTCCCAGCACATCCTCTGGAACCCCCCAGTCTGCCAGGACTGGTTTCATCCATCCCCACAGACAAATCCAGGGGGTTTGGCTAAACCCCAGCCAGACCCTGCCACAGGAGACGAGGGAACCATTCCCAGTTTCAGGTGGATGTGCATTCCCTGTGCTGCTGCTCTGCTCCTCTAAGATAAGCTGGGCAGTGAATTTATTGCTGCCAGCTCCAGCTTTGTTCCCTGGCAGGCGCTTGGATGCTCTTAATTGGAATAATTCCCTTATTTTCGTAGGAGAGGGCTCAGAAAAAGAACAGATTTCTTGTTTTCTGCCTGCTCAGAGGTGGAATGGGGGCTGTGGCTCTGCTGCTGCTCTCCAGGGGCTGGGAGGGCAGGAATTGCCAATTTTGTGAGGATCTGTTGTTGTTCAAAGGGCTCTGACTGATGGTGGAGCTTCAGCACTGAAGGAGCTTCTGCTGAGCTGCACCAAAAACCTGCTGGAGTACAGTTTGTGTTATAGCTGGAACAGTTTGGGTTTATTGGGTACAATTTGGGGTTTATTGGGTACAATTAGGTTTGTACTTGGGCACAGTTTGGGGTTTATTTGCGTACAAATGGGGTTGTATTTGGGCACACTTTGGGTTGTAGTTGGCCACAATTTGGATTATATTTGGGCACAATTTGGATTATATTTGGGCACAATTTGGGTTATATTTGGGCACAATTTGTGTTGTATTTGGCACAATTTGGGCACAATTTGTGTTGTATTTGGCACAATTTGGGCACATCTTGGGTTCAATTTGGGCACAACTTGGGTCCAATTTGGGCACAATTTGGGTTATATTTGGGCACAAATTGGGTGATATTTGGGTTATATTTGGGCACAACTTGGGTACAATTTGGGCACAATTTGGGTTATGTTTGGGCACAATTTGGGTTATATTTGAACATATTTTTGGTTTAATTTGGGTTGTATTTGGACACAAATTAGGTTGTACTTGGGCCTAACTGGGGTTGTATTTGTTTCTCTGTGGGGTTTTGCTTGTTTTAAGGCAGCCCCAAATCCCCTGGCAGGCGCTGCCACCCTGCATCCCAGCCATAGCAGGAGGGAACTCCAGGAAAAGGCAGGGATTTTGTTTTCCCCGGGATTTTTGCATGGCTGCTCCCTGGAGAGAGGGGATCAGGAGGTGCTAAATCAAAGGGAATGGCTGATTTAACGGGGGTGTTTCCACGGAATGCAGCCCAGCCCTGCCTGCCCAGGGTCAGCTGCTCGGGGTGGGTTTTCCACGGACCACGAGCTCTGGTGGAGCTCCCAGCATGGACCTGACTTAATTGAGAGCCGAGCACAGGAGGAGTGAAATTGATTTTCTGTTCCTGCAAATTCAGGGCAGTGCTTGGAAAGGCCCAAGGAAGGATTGCTGGGATGAAAAACCACAATTACCCAGCATCAAACACGAGTTCAGTGCTCAGACTTGATAATCACCACAATTCTAAACAGCTTTTATGATGTCCAGGAGTGGCTGTAGAACAAGACTAAAGATTCCGATGATTTACCAGTGATTTACCAACCATTTCCATCAGGTTTGTGTTGAAATGAAGACTTTTTTCCAGCATGGATGAGTTGTTTTTTCCAGGGCAGGTGTCTCCCAACAGAGAGTTAATAAATTCGAGGTCGATTTCCTGAGGATTCTCCCCAAACTCGAGTCCTTGAGCATCTCCTCAGGCAAACTGAGAGCAGAGGGTCCAGCACCCCCAGCACTGTGAATGGATGTCCTGAGAGTGCCTCTGCAATCAGGGACCTGGAGAAGCCCCACAGAGGTGAGGTGAAATCAGAACAGTTGGAATTTCAGGTCAGGTTTTGGCACTGAGGGGTCCTGGAGCGCATTTTGCTCCTCACCCACACAAAGATGGTTTTGGATTTGCCATAAATATTGAGAGGAATGGCAGATTTGTTTTTACAAACCAGCTGTGGCTCTGCTGGCAGATAAAACCAGCACTGGGAGAGAAAAGAAACAATGGGAAGGGTTCCACTGATTGATGAATGGAGAAAGAGATTTGCCTTTACAAATGAACTTTATGTTTTCTGCTGATGAAATGAAATTAGACATTGAAAGATGAAAGAAACAATAGGGGAAAAAAAACAACCCTAAATTCCATAAGAATTAAAAATTAAAAGGGAAGGCTATACATTAGAGGGAAATCTTTAGTATCAGGACATTTTGGGAAGTCTGAACCTCTGAAGTACCTCAGAAATGGGGAAAAACCCCTAAATTCCATAAGAATTAAAAATGAAAAGGGAGGGTTATACATTAGAGGGGAATCTCTGGTATCAGGGCATTTTGGGAAGTCTGAACCCCTCAAGTACCTCAGAAATGGGGAAAGAGAGAAGGGAAATTTGACTGGGAAACTGGGATAAAAAGGAGGCTGCATCCTCCAAAAATGGGAGAGATCCCAGGGGTGCCCCATGGCCTCTGCCTGTATTGGAATAAAGTTCCAGGACTCCTCTGTCTCCTTTTTGGATACAAACCTCTGGTGTTTGTGCATTCATTTTCCTAACAAGGTGGTTTTGTCTTCCCTTCTCCCTGTGCTCCCCTTCACAGCAGGGAATCCTCACCTCCCTTTTATCCCCACCCTTTTGGTTCCCAGGACGTTCCTGGGTGTCAGGGGGATCTGAGTGGTTTTATTGAATTTATTTTCACAGTCATTAGGGGATGTCTGTGTCTGGGCCATGAAGGAGCAGCCACCTGGCCCTGCTGGGCTGGGACACCCTGGGAATGAGGGCAAAGGGAGGGTTTATTGAGGGTTTATTCCTGGCTCTGACCTGCACTCCCTGATCCAACGTTTTCCTTGGCAAAGGGGTGTTTGTCAGCACCAGGGGTGGAACAGGCAGGAGGGAAAACATTGCTGTGTTTGTGCTGAGAAATATTGCTATGGATGTGCTTCAGTGGGCCAGGGAATCCTGGAACCCGGGGTGGGATGGGCAGGAAAGGAGCTGAAATCCCACCCAGTCCCACGCCCCCCCTGCCTCAGGCTGCTCCTGGGCACTGCCAGGGATTGGGAATCTCCCCAAACGGCTCCATTTCATCCCAGCCTTTGCTTTCCTTCCTAAAGGTCTGAACTGGGATGAGTGGTGAGATCTGAGCCCAGCTGCATTTCCAGCCTTTAATAGGGATTAACATCATCATCAACCCATTCTTACATTAATTTTGTGATAGACTCAGAGCCATGACCCTTTATCCCTTTTTTTATGGATAACCACTGAAAAAAGTACAAATATCTGGTAAAATGTATAAATTACAAACACCTGGTACAAATATATAAAGCACAAATATCTGCTATAAATATATAAATTACAAACACCTGGTACAAATATATAAAGCACAAATATCTGCTATAAATATATAAATTACAAACATCTGGTACAAATATATAAAGTACAAATATCTGGTATAAATATATAAAGTACAAATATCTGGTACAAATATATAAAGTACAAATATCTGATATAAATATATAAAGTACAAATATCTGATATAAATATATGAAGTACAAATATCTGGTGCAAATATATAAAGTACAAATATCTGGTATAAATATATAAAGTACAAATATCTGGTATAAATATATAAATTACAAACATCTGGTACAAATATATAAAGTACAAATATCTGGTGTAAATATATAAAGTACAAATATCTGGTATAAATATATGAAGTACAAATATCTGGTGCAAATATATAAATTACAAACATCTGGTACAAATATATAAAGCACAAATATCTGGTATAAATATATAAAGTACAAATATCTGCTACAAATATATAAAGTACAAATATCTGCTACAAATATATAAATTACAAACATCTGGTACAAATGTATGAAGCACAAATGTTTGCATCAATCCCCAAAAGCAGGATGAGTTCCTTGTGATCAGTGACAGCAGGCTTCAAATTTAAACATTAAAAATTATTCATTAGAAAATTATTCTAATTATTGCGAAATTCAACAGCTTGAGTTTGGCTTCCATAAGGTCAGGGAAGTGTGGGGATGTTAAGAATTGAATTGCTACAGGTCTGGGGAAAAAAGAAACTGCTCCTGAGTGTGGGTGGAAGGTTGTGGAGGATTTTGAAAGGTATTTCTGAGGAAATAGGCTAAGAAAATTCACTGCAGCAGCTTTTCCAGAGGGGTTCAGCTGCAGGGAGTGAGCCTTGGCTCTGGCATGGAAAAGCTGAGGAGCTGAATGGAAAAACATCAGGAGAAGCCCACGGGATGTTCCCTGCACTGGTGCTCCCTCATCCAGGGGCTGCTGGGGGGAATTAACTTTGGGATAAAACTTTTGGGATAACACTTGGGATAACATTTGGGATAACCTTTGGGATAATTTTTGGGGTATCTTTTGGGATATCTTTTGGGATAACCTTTGGGATATCTTTTGGGGTATCTTTTGGGATAACTTTTGGGATAACATTTGGGATAATTTTTGGGGTATCTTTTGGGATATCTTTTGGGATAACATTTGGGATAATTTTTGGGGTATCTTTTGGGATATCTTTTGGGATAACCTTTGGGATATCTTTTGGGGTATCTTTTGGGATAACTTTTGGGATAACAGCCATTTCCCTGGAAAGGCTGCTGGTGCATAAGGATTTCTTCAGGCTCTTCCATTTGGGATGCGAGGCCAGGCTGGGAGCTTGGAGCACCTGGGACAGGGGAAGGTGTCCCTGCCATGGCAGGGCTGGCACCGGGTGGGATTTAAGGTCCCTTTATGTCCCAAACCATTCCAGGACTCTCTGATCCTGTAGATAAAAAGAGCTTTTAATCAAAGCTGGCAAGGCAAACCACACACTCATCTTTTGTAATTAGTTAGCACCTTCCCTTCTCTGTGTGTGAGATCTGAGGTACCACAGTGCAGCCAGAAAATGAATAACTCTGGGAAAGCAGCTGCATTTTGATAAAAAAATAATAATTCTGAGCCATAAATAAATCAAAAATCGTGTCCACAGCTCCTGCTACTTCAAAATCACAGCTGACAAAGGAAATAAAAGCTTGATGGTGACAGATAAGTGTGAGAGAAAGCTCTTTTCACTTGATCTGCTCCAGCAGTCATTAAATAAGACGTGCTGACAGCTCAGCAGAAACAAGCACCAGGCTTTTCTTCACCTGCTCCTGAGCCTTGAGCAGGATCAGGGCCAGGACAGGAATTTAATCCAATAATTCTCTACCAAATCCTTCATCAATGTCCCTCCTATTGCAATATTTGGGTTTTGTTGGCCAGCTCACAACACCTGATCCTCCCTGTCCATCTCCCCCATGCAGAGCCAATTTCCTTCCTAATGAAAATCGATCCAATTAATTTAAATCAGGATCAGAGCAGCACAGGCCTAGATGCCCTTTGATGCCCAGGTGGTCATTGCCAACCCAAAGATTCCACGACTATGATTTTATTGTTTGAAAAGCTGGGTTTTCCAGCGCAGAGGGATGGACCAAAGCCGGCTCCCCTCTCGCTGGCAGCCATCCCCTCAGCTGCTGTGTGCTCACCAAGCAGCTCAAACACAGCAGCTGAGCCCCTGCAGTGACAGCAGGGTCACACACTGTGCTCTCAGCGCTGAGCACGGGCTCCTGCCGGCCTGGTGTGCTCAGCACAGCCCAAAGTCTCTGAGCTGCCCGCTGGGCTCTCACCCCCAGCACCAGGGACCAGTTTTATGGAGGTTTCCTCTCAGGAGATCTCATTTCTCCAGGCAAAACAAATGCAGGTGATGATAACATTGTTGATATCATGCCTGCCCTGGGCAGGGCTGCCTTCCCAACTGGCTGAACTTTGGAACAGAGCAGGTGGGACTCACCTGTGAGGAAATCTCAGTGTGAGATTTCCTCAAAATGACACCAAGGTTTATCAGAGAGCTGGAATGAGGATTGGAGAAGGGTCTGTGTGATGGTGCTCACAGGGTCTGAGGATGAGGGGAGAGACCAGGATCTGACTCCATGTTTCACAAGGCTGATTTATTATTTTATGATATATATTACATTAAAACTATACTAAAAGAATAGAAGAAAAGGTTTCATCAGAAGGCTGGCTAAGCTAAGAATAGAAAAGGAAGGAATGATCACAAAGGTTTGTGTCTGGGACAGAGAGTCCCAGCCAGCTGGGCTGTGATTGGCCATGAATTAGAAACAACCCCATGAGCCCAATCCCAGCTGCACCTGTTGCATCCCACAGCAGCAGATAACCATTGGGTACATTTTGTTCCTGAGGCCTCTCAGCTTCTCAGGAGGAACAATCCCAAGGAAAGGATTTTCCATAAAAGATGTGTGTGACAGTGCCCAGAGCAGCTGGGGCTGCCCCTGGATCCCTGGCAGTGCCCAGGGCCAGGCTGGACACTGGGGCTGGGAGCACCTGGGACAGTGGGAGGTGTCCCTGCCATGGCAGGGGTGGCACTGGGGGGATTTGGGGTCCCTCCATTCCAACCCATCCCTGGTTCCCTGTGCAGCCCCAGCTCTGAGGTTCCCTGGAGCAGAGTTTGTCCCCTTGGCCACCCTGCGGTCCCTGGGGAGCCAGAGCTGCTGGGAAAGGACTGATTGAAGATTGTTACACACAACATAAAAGTCTGGTTTTCCTTGAAGAATCAAACCAGAAAATGTGTCTTATCTCCCACTTCTGCAGCCTCCTCCGGGTCAGGGCTCAGCTCAGAGCTTTTTGTGCAGATTTTCCTGTGATCCCAGGATCCTTCTGGGTTTTTTTTTGCCCGTCTCCAGCTTCAAACCCAGCAGCTTGCACGTGTCCTCTCCACATGCCTTTGTTTTTTGGGGTAATTCTGTTTATCTGCAGACTGGAAACCATGATGAGCACCAGTGTCCTGCTCCACCATGGGACACCAGGAATCAAACCCACCGATTTAAGGGCAAGGCAAAGGGGATTGCTGAGGGGAGGAAGTTTTTCTGCAGGTTAAGGGGAAAAAAGGCTGGGAAAGAAAAAAGAGGATAAATCGTGGTAGATAAATTAAAATGAAAAAAGATTGGCTATTATGCAAAATGCTGCTGGTGTACATCATAAACATTTGCTTTTTTATAGAGTCCCCACCACTGAAAATGCACTGCTGGCTATGAGAACATTTTAATAAAGGCCATTAAAACTCATTTCTCTGATATATATTCTAAAGGGGAAAAAAAAAATCCAGAAATCATTTATAATGCTTATTACCACTGCTGGAACAATCCTTAAAGGTCTCTGAAAGGGAGCTCTTTGAGAGGCTTTTATTGGGGGAAAAAAAGGTTCCCTGGAGCCTTTTGTGGGGATTTGAGCTGGGCTGGGAGGTTGGACAGCTGGGAATTGGGGAGCTCAGGCTGGGCTTCCATGGAATATTCAATGGAATTTTCAATGGAATATTCTCCCCCAGGATGTTCTGGCTCTGCAAAGCCCCAGGAGCAGCCAGGGGAGCACAGAGAGGAGGGAAAAGGGGAAATAACCTGGAGAATATTCCCTGATTTCCCACAGCGCTCAGTGCAGGGCATCTCACCCCAGCTCCCTGGGGATCACCTCTGTTAATTAAGAACAGCTAATTACTGTTAATTACCGGAGGGGCAGCTTTGCCCTGGAGGGCAGACACGTCCTGAGGAGCCCCCAGGAGCTCCCCCAGCGGCCACTGCCCCCTCCTGGAGCAACCTGGGCCAGGTGAGAATGCAAATTCATGCAAATGCCAGGAATTTCCCATTGCACCGACCCCTGCAGCCCCCTGGGATGGGCTGCAGCTCATTGGGGTGAGCTAAAGAGCCGTGTTTAATTAACCCTGAGCCCTCCTCTCTCCCTCCCTCCCTCCCTCCCTCCCCCCCCAGGCCCTTGCTGCACGTCCCAGGGGTGGTTGAGGGCACAGCAGCTGCTTTGGGAAGGCGCCCTGGGCTGTTCCTGCATCCTGAGCCCCTTTTGGGCACCCTGAGCCCCTTTCCAGGCGCCTTGAGCCCCTTTTGGGCACCCTGAGCCCCTTTCCAGGCACCCTGAGCCCCTTTTGGGCACCCTGAGCCCCTTTCCAGGCACCCTGAGCCCCTTTCCAGGCACCCTGAGCCCCTTTTGGGCACCCTGAGCCCCTTTCCAGGCACCCTGAGCCCTTTCCAGGCACCCTGAACCCCTTTTGGGCACTCTGAGCCCCTTTCCAGGCACCCTGAGCACCTTTTGGGCACCCTGAGCCCCTTTCCAGGCACCCTGAGCCCCTTTTGGGCACCCTGAGCCCCTTTCCAGGTGCCCTGAGCCCCTTTTGGGCACCCTGAGCACCTTTTGGGCACCCTGAGCCCCTTTCCAGGCACCCTGAGCCCCTTTTGGGCACCCTGAGCCCCTTTCCAGGCGCCTTGAGCCCCTTTTGGGCACCCTGAGCACCTTTTGGGCACCCTGAGCCCCTTTCCAGGCACCCTGGGCCCCTTTTGGGCACCCTGAGCCCCTTTCCAGGCACCCCAAGCCCTTTCCAGGCACTCTGAGCCCCTCTCCAGACACCCTGAGCTCTTTCCAGGCACCCTGAGCCCCTTTTGGGCACACTGAGCCCCTTTCCAGGTGCCCTGAGCCCCTTTCCAGGCACCCTGAGCCCCTTTTGGGCACCCTGAGCCCCTTTCCAGGTACTCTGAGCCCTTTCCGGCACGCTGAGCCCCTCTCCAGACACCCTGAGTCCCTTTTGGGCACCCTGAGCCCCTCTCCAGGTGCCCTTTCCCCCGCTCCTTCTCAGCCCTGTTCATTTGAGAGTTCATGGGATGTTTTCCCCCAGCTTTCCTGCCCCAGCCAAAGCTGAAAGCTTTGATTCCATCCGGGTTCTCTCCTGCTCCGAGTTGCTGGGGGAGCTTCCATGGCCAAGGGGCTGCACCTGCTTTTTATTTATGCTTTTTATTTGTGCCCATGGTGGATCCCCACTGCTCCATTTAGAATTTCCATTTAGAGTTTCCATTTAGAATTTCCATGCAGAGTTTCCATTTAGAATTTCCATGCAGGGTTTCCATGCAGAGTTTCCATTTAGAATTTCCATGCAGGGTTTCCATTTAGAATTTCCAGGCAGAGTTTCCATTTAGAATTTCCATGCAGAATTTCCATTTAGAATTTCCATGCAGAGTTTCCATGCAGGGTTTCCATGCAGGGTTTCCATGCAGGGTTTCCATGCAGAGTTTCCATTTAGAATTTCCATGCAGAGTTTCCATGCAGGATTTCCATGCAGGGTTTCCATGCAGGATTTCCATGCAGACACCCTGAGCCCTTTCCAGGCACCCTGAGCTGTCCCAGGATGCCCCCTCAGCCCTTTCCTGGCTGCTCAGTGCTTTGCCAGAACTCTGGATTTGGGGATTTTGGTGCTGTGCCCCATCCCATCCCATCCCTGCTGGGCTGCTCAGAACTCGGGGCTGCAAGTGGAAAACCAGGGGATGCTGTTGTTGGAGCTGGTGGTGCTGAAATCCCTCTTTAAATGTCATTATCTCTGGTTTTACTGCTCCAAGGTTATCACAGCCACTCTCAGATTTCATGGCCGTGCAGGCAAAGAAATTGTGGCACAGAAGCATGGAGGGGATGTTCAGCAGGGCTGGGCAGGCCTGCCTTCCACTGCCCTGTGTGGGAGCCATAAATCACAGCCCAGATTCCCCCAAAAAAACCCTTTAAAACAAGGCCAGGCTGGGGTTTATGGGATTCCTTGTGCTGAGGGAGGAAGGAATGAAACCACGCTCTGAAAACTCTTAATGAGCCCCAGAATTAGCAGCAGATAATGAAGCTGGGCTTCACCTCCTTCCCAGCAGCAACAGGACCCCAGAGCTGAGCCCATCTGCAGAATTCCTGCCCCACCTGGAGGCTCCAGAGGTCAGGTTTGATCCATGCCAGCACCCAGGGGCTCACCTGGAAGCTTCTGTGCGACTGAGCAAAGAGGAAATCAGAGTTTGTGCAAATAAAATGCTCCTCTGGGGCAGGAAGGGGCTGAGCTCAGGACCCCTGCTGCTCTCTCCTGCTCTTCCCCAGTGGGATCTCCCTGGGTATTCTGTAAAGCTTCACAAGTAAGAAGTCTTACATTAAAATAATTATTTTAATAATTATGTAATTTATTATGCATATATAAATGTATATAAATATATAAATATATAAATATATATTAATATGCATTATATAAATAGATAATATTCAATATTATTATTTGTATAATATTTTATACAAATTTTGTTATTATATTTGTATAACATAATAATATAAATTATTATATAATTATATTATATAATTATATTTTATATATTATATATAATATTATATAATTATAATAATATATGATAATATATTATTATATATTACTATATAATATATAGTAATATATATTACTATATATTATATATATTATATAATATATAGTAATATATAAATTAATATATATTACTAATATATATATAATATTTTAAATATATTAATATATAATATTATATAAGGATACAATTATATATAAATATATAAATGCATTTTAATTTTATAATTTTATTTAACATTAAAATAATTATTTTTAATGTTTCACATTTAAAATTTCTGCCTGTTGTACTAGGGGATGATGGATTATGTGATTTGGGACTAATTCTGGACTCATTTTTGGGCTGACCAGGGTTAGTTTAGGACTAGCTAGTTTTAGGACTGACATTTTAGTGTTTGTATTTCGGGAGCAGCCTCAGGACTCTGTTTCAGATGCCCCTGGAGCAGCCTGAGTTCCTGTGATGAACGTTCAGGATGGTCCTGGAGGCCTTTTCCAGCCTCCCTGACGCCGTCACCTTGGATCCAAGGACGCAGTGACCTTTCCCCAGAGCGCCCTTCGGGCCCAGTTCGGGACTTGCTGATCTTTGTCTTTGGGATTTTTACAGGGATCTCCCGCCTCCTTCTCAGCCCTGTTCATTTGAGAGTTTTTGGGATGTTTTCCCCCAGCTCTCCTGTTCCAGCCAAAGCTGAAAGCTTTGATTCCAGCTGGGTTCTCTCCTGCTCCAGGTTCCTGGGACAGCTTCCACCACCAAGGGCTGCACCTGCTTTTTATTTAGACTTTTTATTTATACGTTTTTATTTATTCTTTTTTATACTTTTTATTTATACTTTTTTATACTTTTTACTTATACTTTTTACTTATACTTTTTTATTTGTACTATTTATTTGTTTATTTATTTATTTATTTATTTACCTATTTATCTATTTATTTATTTATGGTGGAGCCCCACTGCTCCCTGCAGAGCTTCCACCATTCCAAAGCATCAGACACCGTGCAGGGAAGCATCAACACAGGGATCAGGTCCAGGGACATCGGTGGGACAGGAAAACCCAGGGGCTGCCCAGGCAGGGCTGGGAGCGGGATGAGCCCTCCCTCCCTCCTGCAGCTCCTGCTGGGCTTTTCCTGATGGGGCTGGCAGAGCAGGATCCCCCATGGAGGGGCTGCTGCACCCCCGGGACAGAGCCGTGGGTCACAGGGAGCAGCTCAGGACAGCGCAGGACAGCCCGGGACAGCGCAGGACAGCCCGGGACAGCGCAGGACAGTGCAGGACAGCCCGGGACAGCGCAGGACAGCGCAGGACAGCTCAGGACAGCCCCGGACAGCGCAGGACAGCGCAGGACAGTGCAGGACAGTGCAGGACAGCCCGGGACAGCGCAGGACAGCGCAGGACAGCCCGGGACAGCGCAGGACAGCGCAGGACAGCGCAGGACAGCCCCGGACAGCGCAGGACAGCGCGGGACAGCGCAGGACAGCACAGGACAGGTCAGGACAGCCCCGGACAGCGCAGGACAGCCCGGGACAGCGCATGACAGCACAGGACAGGTCAGGACAGCTCAGGACAGCCCGGGACAGCGCATGACAGCACAGGACAGCGCAGGACAGTGCGGGACAGCGCAGGACAGCCCAGGACAGTCCAGGACAGCGCAGGACAGCCCGGGACAGCCCAGGACAGTCCAGGACAGCGCAGGACAGTGCAGGACAGCCCGGGACAGCCCAGGACAGTGCAGGGCAGCGCAGGACAGCCCGGGACAGCTCAGGACAGTGCAGGACAGTGCAGGACAGCCCGGGACAGCCCAGGACAGTGCAGGGCAGCGCAGGACAGCCCGGGACAGCTCAGGACAGCTCAGGACAGCCCGGGACAGCCCAGGACAGGTCAGGACAGCGCAGGACAGAGCAGGACAGCCCAGGACAGGTCAGGACAGCACAGGACAGCGCAGGACAGGTCAGGACAGAGCAGGACAGTGCAGGACAGCCCAGGACAGTGCAGGACAGCCCGGGACAGCGCGGGACAGCCCGGGACAGCCCAGGACAGCTCAGGACAGTGCAGGACAGCGCGGGACAGCCCGGGACAGCCCAGGACAGCCCAGGACAGCTCAGGACAGCGCAGGACAGCGCAGGACAGCCTAGGACAGCGTGGGACAGCCCGGGACAGCGCGGGACAGCCCAGAACAGCCCGGGACAGCCCAGAACAGCGCAGGACAGCGCAGGACAGCCCGGGACAGCCCAGGACAGCACAGGACAGCGCAGGACAGCGCAGGACAGCCCAGGACAGCGCGGGACAGCGCGGGACAGCTCGGGACAGCTCAGGACAGCTCGGGACAGCCCAGAACAGCCCAGCTGCAGCTCTGCCCCTGCAGGCCCTCAGCAGGATGGGTGGGGGCACCAGGCTGGTTTTATTCTTACCCTGTTCTGCTTTTTGCCTTGACAGGCCCAGCCAGGGGGAATCCATCCCAGATGGATTTGTTGAACAACACAGCCAAGAGAAACACGGCTGAAAATCTGCTTGATGGAGCTGCTGGATGCTCAGCTCCTCAGGGCTTGGCTCACCCAGGTGGCAGCAAATAACCAGCACTTCCCTCCTGATCCTTGAGCATTTGAAAGAAGGTACTGAAATCTTTGGCTTGCACAATTTCTAGGGAATTTTATTTTATATTTTATTTTGTTTTATTTTTATTTTATTTAATTTTAATTTTATTTTTATTTTTATTTTATTATTTTTATTTTTTATTTTTATTATTTTATTTTTAATTTTATTTTTATTTTATTTTTTATTTTTATTATTTTTTATTTTATTTTTATTTTATCTTTATTTTTATTTTATATTTTATGTTATATTTTATTTTATTGTATTTTATTGTATTGTATTTTATTTTTATTTTATCTTTATTTTTATTTTATATTTTATTTTATTATATTTTATTTTATTTTTTAATCTTATTTTTATTTTATTTTATTTTATTTTATTTTATTTTATTTTATTTTATTTTATTTTCCCTGTATGTAAGACTATCTGTGTTTAAAAAATCAAACAGCATTGGACAAATCACCCATTGGAGAAATCAAATCACCCCCCAGGTGGGCTGGAATTGCTGTGTCCCTTCTGGGACTCTGGGATTCCCTTCTGGCCATGCCCCTGTGCTTCCAGCACCTCCTGGGCACTGAACCCCTCGGGCAGGGAAGGTTCCTCCAGCCCAGGGAATTTTTTTGCAGGGTTACAAGGACAGTGCTGGGGTGAATCCAAATGTTTTAGGGCCACGTGGGAAAGGGCAGCAAGGAAAGGCACAGACGAAGGGAATTCCTGCCTGTCTCTTCTGCTGGAAGTGTTGCTTCTCCCTAATTTCCCTGCCTGCCCGTGCCCATGAATTTCCCAAAGCTGCTCCACTTTTCACTGATCCCTGGCTCTGCAGCAGGGCAGGGATTGCTGCCGGGTGTCTCCTGCAGACCAGGGCCCTCCAGAAGGGCTGGGCTGGGAGGAACTCATGGATTGTAAAGGGAAGCCCTTGAAGGTCAAAGCCCTGCTTGTCCCTGCACCCTTCCCTCCTGCCCCTCCATCTCCATCCTGGGCACTGAGTGGAAAAGATCCCCTGAGCTGTAATTACAGAGGATTATGGCACAATAACTCCCCTGCAAGACAGCTGAAGACAGGCGCAGGGCTCATCCATCCCAAAGCAATATTCCAGCCCAGCCTGGAGCTGGGCCAGCCTCCCTGGCCCTGATGGATGGGCTGGGGCTGCTGATGGATGGCAGCAGACACTGCCTCGTCCTCCCGGGCACCCCAGCCTGGCTCTGGAGGGAAGGGAGAGCTGGGAAAGGACACACCAGCACCTTTGGAGGTTGTTTCCCGAGAAGTGGTGACAGAAAATTGCATTTCTGTGGTTAGAGCTGAGCCTGGAGCTCAGCAGACTGAGCTGAGCCCGGGCTGGAGGCAGAGCTTGGATCCCCCATGCACCAAATTCCCACTGGGCACGGCTAAAACTGTGGGGCTGGGGTAGGACAGCAGGGCATGGCCTCAGGTGGCACCAGGGGACAGCCAGGGTGGGCACAGCAGGAATTTCCCCATGGAAAGGGGGCTCGGGAACTGCCCAGGGAGGGTTGCAGTGCCCATCCCTGCAGGTGGCACCTGGGGGTGGCACCCAGAGCTGGGGACAGGGTGGGGATGGGCACAGCTTGGGCTGGGAGGGCTTTTCCAGCCCCAGTTTTGGAATTTCCTCTGTCCTAGGGGAGGATCAGCTCCCAGCTCTAGGGACACCACGGGGTCAGGCAGCAGGAGCCACCTGAGGACACTGTGGGAAGAGCTCTGCAGCAACAATAATGATAATAGTGACAATAATGACAATAATGACTACTGTGTCAGACATGCACAGCAGCCCTGTCCTGATGCTGTCCCCCAGCTCCTTACAGAACACCTCTGAGAGGAAAATGCAGCAATTTGGGGCAATTGAGGGCTCAGGCTGAGCTGCAGGGGTGGGAGGGGACAGGGGAAGGGACATCTCAGCTGCCTGGCTCTGTTCTCTCTGCATCACAGAATTCACAGAATCACCAGGTTGGAAGAAACCTCCAGGATCATCGAGTCCAGCCCAGCCCCAGCACCCCAACTCAACCCTGGCACCCAGTGCCACATCCAGGCTTTGTTAAACACACCCAGGCATGGGGACTCCAGCACCTCCCTGGGCAACCATTCCAGAACTTTATCACCCTTTCTGTGAAAAACACTTCTTCCAATATCCAACCTGTATTTCCCTTGGTGCAGCTTGAGGCTGTGTGCTCTGTTCTGTCAGTGCTGCCTGGAGAAAGAGCCCAGCCCCAGCTGAGCACAGGCACCTTTCAGGGGGGTGTAGAGAGTGATAACCCCCAGAGTGGCTTTAATGGCTCCCTGTCACCCCCAGCAGCACCGAGCACTGTCCCCATGGATAGGGGAAAGGGAAAGGGAAAGGGAAAGGGAAAGGGAGAGGGAAAGGACCTTCCTGGCATTGCCAGTGTGCCAGGCCATGGTGTGGACGCTAAGCTGCCTCAAAGCTTTTCCAAGGTTCTGAGATTCCTTCTGGGGCTGCAGGTTCGTGCAGCCTCACGTTGGGCACCAATATGTGGAATATTAATCCCAATATTTCCAGGTGGGACGTGCCTGGCCCCGTCTGGCCCTTGCTGCTGGACCAAAGGTGGCAGCTGTGGTGTTTCACCTCAGAGACACCTTTGGCTGGCTGGATGCTGCAGCTGGGCACTCGCAACAAATCCAGGCATAGCAGGAACTCAGTTTACCTCTGGTGGAAAAGGTTCAAGCAACGGTGAAGAGAAAAAGGAGAGGATTCTATCGTAGAGTTTTAGTCCACAGTTTATTCCAGGATGACAGACCTCTGAATCTGGTAACAGCTCCCAACAGAATCCCCACCGCATGGTCCCGTCTCCTTTTGAGCCCGGGGACAGGGGGAGGGGAAGGGAGAGGTTGGCACCCCTGGGGGGCTGGGATGGGTGAAACAGGAAATGGCATCACCCTGCAACACCATGGGAGCCGTGCCCAGCAGGGCTGGGTTCCCAGGTGTTTCAGGAGCAATGGGAATTGCTGTTGTGTTTCTGATCAGCCCCAGTGCCAGGCTAGCAGGAAATCCATCAGGAAATGCCTGTGTGCTGCTGTTGGGAGAGGCAGAACACACATTTTGCTGCTGGGATAAAGGAAGGTGATGTTCAGGAACCCCCAGGACGCGGCTCCTGCCCTGTCCATCACCCCAGGGCAGCTCCAGGCTCTGCCCTGGGCCTGGGGGCTCTGTGCAGGCTGCAGGGAAAACTCACTGTGCAAAACTCTGAGTGTTTGTGTCTCACAGGGAAGGGTTTCCTACTCAGAGGACATCAATGCAGGGACTGGAGGGGCTGGAGCAAATATTGAAAGGTGCAAGCAGGCAGTGCTTGGCTGTAATTCCTAATTAGGCCGGAGGGCAGGAAGTGATTGTTACAGCCATGGCTCATTTTATAGAGATGGGACAGGAGGGGTTGTAAGACACTGATTTCAAAGGATTTCCACCCAGCACAGAGGCTGGAAATCAGATCTGCCACTGCCAGAGCAGCCATGGAGCTGCTGCAGGGCTGGAGCCCCTCTGGAGCCAGCCTGGGACACCTGGGGGGCTCACCTGGACAGGAGCAGCTCCAGGGAGAGCTCAGAGCCCCTGGCAGGGCCTGAAGGGGCTCCAGGAGAGCTGCAGAGGGACTGGGGACAAGGATGGAGGGACAGGAGCCAGGGAATGGCTCCCAGTGCCAGAGGGCAGGGCTGGATGGGAGATTGGGAATTGGGAATTGTTCCCTGGCAGGGTGGGCAGCCCTGGCACAGGTGCCCAGAGCAGCTGGGGCTGCCCCTGCATCCCTGGCAGTGCCCAAGGCCAGGCTGGACACTGGGGCTGGGAGCAGCCTGGCAGCTCAGCTCCTCTCTGTTCCACACCTGCAGCTTTTTCACAGGAAAAATGAATTGATTGTGGGGCAGAACAAGGTTATAAATCAAGCTGTATTTCTGTTCCAGTGACAAAGGGAGAGCACACTTTCTATATGCTAAATATATTCATGGCTTATATTAGAGTAACATTGCTTAAATTGATGATATTTATCAGTGGGGGAAAACAAATTGTTATATACAGGAGAAAATAATTAAAGGGGGGGAGAAGAGTGATGGTGGCATCCCAGCAGTGGGGTCTGGGCTGTCTGAACAGAAATATTGATGTGCTTTTGGATGTCAAGGAGAAATGGAGAGAGAGAGAGAGGGGCAATTTCTGCTCCAGTTATAGCTGCAAACCCCCTTTAACCACGGTCACCCTGGGGCAGGGTGAGATTCCATCTCCAGCTGCCTGCCCTGCCTCTGTGCCTCAGGCTGGAGGAGAAAAATCCCTCCCAGGAGAAGTCCTGCTCCTTTCCCCTTGCAGACCCCGGGTGCCACCCAGGCTGTGCTGCAGCTCCCGTGTCCTGGGAGAAGGGAGGATCAGCCTGGGCCTTGGAGGGATCACTGCAGCGAGCCCAGGGGGCTCCTCCACCCCAGGCAGGGCTGCACCAGCTCCTCCAGCATTTCCCCTTCTCCTCACAGCTCCCAGAATCTGGCTGTGCCCCCCAGGGGAGAATTCCTGTGGGAATGCTCAGGCCAGGAGCTGCCTGCTTGCATGGGAATGAGGGGACTCCACTCCATTCCACTCCACTCCATTCCACTCCACTCCATTCCATTCCGTTCCATTCCATTCCATTCCACTCCATTCCATTCCACTCCATTCCGTTCCATTCCATTCCACTCCGTTCTGTTCCATTCCATTCC
The DNA here is from genome assembly GCF_012460135.2 of Molothrus ater. Lineage (NCBI taxonomy): Eukaryota > Metazoa > Chordata > Aves > Passeriformes > Icteridae > Molothrus > Molothrus ater. Next base: position 35,097,993 of record NC_050485.2, read on the forward strand.
ACTCCATTCCATTCCACTCCATTCCATTCCACTCCACTCCATTCCATTCCATTCCATTCCACTCCATTCCATTCCACTCCACTCCATTCCATTCCATTCCATTCCATTCTGCAGCACGGGGGTTTCCAGGCAAGCAGAGCACATCTGGCAACATCTGGAGTGCAGGAGGGGTTGCAGCACCCCTGTAGGAGTCCAGAAGGTGGCACATGGAATGGTTTGGGTGGGAAGGGACCCCAAATCCCCCCCAGTGCCAGCCCTGCCATGGCAGGGACACCTCCCACTGTCCCAGGTGCTCCCAGCCCCAGGGTCCAGCCCGGCCTTGGGCACTGCCAGGGATGCAGGGGCAGCCACAGCTGCTCTGGGCAATCTGTCCTGCACCCTCTGAGTAAAGACTTGCTTCCTAATTGAAACCTACACCCAAAAATGGGAATGTTTAGAAAATGCCTCTCCAGCTTTTCCAAACTCCCCGTGCTTATTTTTCACTCAGGTTCCTTTACAGATGTTGTTCTGAGCAGAAAACAGCTTGTAAACAGGGGAAAAATGGAAATTTCCTCAGTGCAATAGAAATGGGAGTGATCTACAGCTCAGGATATAAAATATTCTGTGTGAAACTCCACTATTTGCAAAAGCAGATGTGGCTCTGTGTTCTACATGGAGCTCACACATTCCATTAAGGAATATGAAATGCTGGCATCAATTGCAGGGGAAGAAGGGTTTGCTTGAGCTAATAGAGCTGAGGAAACAGGTGAATGGCGTTTTGCAGTTGATGGAGCTGCTCTGGAGGAGAATAATTCCTGGGCACGCCATGCAATCCATCACCAGCCCTGGGGAGAATGGGAACTGGGGAAAACTCCCGGCCAGGAGGAGATTTTGTGGTGGAGCTCAGTACAAATGGCTTTGTTGGCAGTGCCAGCAGCACAGGGGGCAGGGATGGGCTCAGGGAGGCGGGATGGGAGCAATGGGGGCATTGCTCGCTTTTCCATGTGCAAATACAGCAATTCCTGAAGTCTTTGGGGTCCTGGAGAAAGGAGCCTTAGGGGGACTCACTCTGCCCTTCCAGTGCCTGGGAGAACAATGGAGAGGGATTGGAGACAAGGGATGGAGGGACACAGGGAATGGCTCCCAGTGCCAGAGGGCAGGGATGGATGGGAGATTGGGAATTGGGAATTGTTCCCTGGCAGGGTGGGGAGGGTGGAGATGGAATTCCCAGAGCATCTCTGGCTGCCCCTGGATCCCTGGCAGTGCCCAAGGCTGTGATGGTGCTCACAGGGGTCCCAGGATGAGGGATGAGACCAGGATCTGACTCCATGTTTCACAAGGCTGATTTATTATTTTATGATATATATTACATTAAAACTATCCTAAAAGAATAGAAGAAAGGATTTCATAAGAAAGCTGGCTAGCAAAGGAAGAGAATGGAATGATAACAAAAGTTTGTGACTCTCAGACAGTCCGAGCCAGCTGGGCTGTGATTGGCCATGAATTAGAAACAACCCCATGAGCCCAATCCCAGCTGCACCTGTTGCATCCCACAGCAGCAGATAACCATTGGGTACATTTTGTTCCTGAGGCCTCTCAGCTTCTCGGGAGGAGAAATCCTAAGGAAAGGATTTTCCATAAATTATCATGGCCACACAAGGGCAGGCTGGAGCAGCCTGGGACAGGGGAAGGTGTCCCTGCCATGGCACTGGGTGGGCTTTGGTGTCCCTCCCAACCCAACCCATCTGGAAGTCTCTGATTCCCTGCTTCCAGGATTTCTCTTTTTGGTGAAATCTCATTTTCATTGTCCTGCTGCCCAGGCCCATCTCATACAGAAATCTCCCACTCACCAAATGCTGAGTTGCTCTTATCAAACAGGAAGTCGTTATCAGGATCTCAGATTTAAGGGAAGGATAATGGGTTGGAAAGGAGATATTTATGAACTTGAGTGTTTCTAGTACAGCACTTTGCGCACAATTGAGAAATGATCAGCCTGACATAAAAGCAAGCCTGGTATTAAGGCAAGGAAGGCAATAATTTTTTACTAATGGATTGTTCCATTTCATTTACATATCTTTTCCCAACAATTTTATGCTTAAAAAATCATTGCCCTTTTGAATTATGTGAGGCTCTTTTGACTGTGAGGCTCCAGCAATTTGCCAGCCTCATGTGTGTAATTAGTTTAATTAGCACTACAGCTCTAACGAGAGGATCAGTGTCTGCTGTGTGCTCTGTTCTTTCTTGGACAAAGCAAAAAATTTGGTTTCTTAATCAGCTGCATCTGAAGAACTCCAGGCCTCGCAAGTCTTCACAGAGAGCCTGGAGACAGGGAATATGTTTGGGGTTTTCTCCAAGTCCTTTACTTTCAGTGCTGCGTAATTCCTGCAGTTCTGTTCAATTCCTGCAGTTCTGTTCAGTTCCTGCAGTTCTGTTCAGTTCCTTCAGTTCTGCTCAATTCCTTCAGCTCAGTTCAGTTCCTTCAGCTCAGTTCAGTTCCTGCAGCTCAGTTCAGTTCCATCAGCTCTATTCAATTCCTGCAGTTCTGTTCAGTTCCATCAGTTCTATCCAATTCCTGCAGCTCTGTTCAATTCCTGCAGTTCTGTTCAGTTCCATCAGTTCTATCCAATTCCTGCAGTTCTGTTCAGCTCCTTCAGCTCTATTCTGTTCTGTTCATTTCTTTCAGCTCTATTCAATTCCTGCAGCTCTGTTCAGTTCCTTCACTTATATTCAATTCCTGCAGCTCTGTTCAGTTCCTGCAGTTCTGTCCAGTTCTTTAGGCTCTGTTCAGCTCCTGCAGCTCTGTTCAGTTCAGTTCCATCAGCTCTGTCCAATTCCTGCAGCTCTGTTCAGTTCTGTTCAGTCATTTCAGCTCAGTTCAGTGTCCCTGTCCATGGTGTGGGCAGGATGCCGGCCCTGGCTGTGTCTGTGCTGGTGCCAGGCTGAGCTGTGGCTGTGCCCAGGGCAGGGAGCTCTGCAGGGCTCTGGCCAGGCTGGCTCCATGGGCTGAGGGTCACCAGCTCCTGTCCAGCTGCCCTGGGAGCCCTGTGCCCACTTTGGCTGATAGTGGGAGCTTTTCAATGGGAAAAGTCAGTGGCCAGGCAAGTCTGAACTGTTCTGAGCCCTTGTCCAGCTGGGGGAATTGCTGAGTGGTTGGCAGGCTCTGGCAGGGGTGCCAGGGAGGGTTGGAGTGCCCATGTGTCCCATTTTAGGGCAAATTTGGGAGAAAACCTCCAAAGGGGGCCCCTCCAGAAAGCAAACCCACACAGCCCCTCTGCCCAACTGGGTCAGGAAGGATTCCTTGGAGAGAAGTGGAAAGAACCTGTTTATTTTCCAGGCACAGCACCCCCAGCACACAGAATGAACAATACCAGGTGACACCACTCTGTCACCGCTCTGAAATGATGACAAATTCAGAAAGTCTCTCTTGGGGGTGGTTGCTCTGTTCTCAGTCCCTCCTGTGCTGGGGCAGCTGCTGCAGCCACAAGGTGCAAACTCTCGGTGTTTCCCAGGTCCCAGTCCGGAGCAGGTTCGAGTAGGTCCAAAAAGGGGAAAGGAGAAACAGTCCAAGGAAAATTTGGGCTGCTTAGCTAAACTAACTAATGGGCAGGAGCAAGAGCAAGAGCAAAGCAGGAGCAAAGCAGAAGCAAGAGCAAAGCAAAAAGCAAAAGCAGCACCAGGCACTGCCCTGTCTGTGTGTCCCTCCAGCCGTGGGGGAGCGGCTGAGAGCAAAACCAAACCAAAACCTTCGCTCTGCAGAGCCAGTCTGGAAGGCACAGAACATGATATCCAGCATGGACAGAGCACAGGAATGGGGATACAGCATCAGAACATCACCCTGGGACACCATCCCTGGAGGCGTCCAGGGAATTCCTGGAGGCGGCACTCAGAGCTCTGGGCTGGGGACAAGGTGGGCACAGCTGGGACTCGATCCTGCAGGGCTTTTCCAGCCCCAGCGGCTCTGGGATCCTCTGGAAACATCACACTCCGGGTTTTGGCTCAGGTATCTGCGTCCAGCTGGGCTGCAGCAGGAAATGTTCATGAACTGAAGCTCTCAGCTGCTAAACTCCCTTCCCGAGGCCTTTCCAGCCCTCCCTAATTATTAATTGTCCTCCAAACAAGCAGTGCTCCTTCTGCCGGGAGCAGGGGTGTGTGATGGATGGGGAGAAGGAGGTGCAATGAATCTTCCCGGGCAGGGAGGGATATTTCAGCAGCCCTGTGAAAGGCTGGCATTGAAACAACTGCTGGGGAGCTGTCAGGGCGACAATGGAGCAGCATTAGCGATTGATCAGGGGGTCATTAGCGCTGCTCATTAGCCCTGACAGGGCCGGCTCCTGGGACCATTGTTCTGTCCCAGCAGAGGAATTGGACTGGCAGGGGAGGTGGGACCTCCGGGCTCCATTAAAGCAGCGTTAGGGAAAAGATCTTTATCTAAAAGCGAGGAAATCATCATAATTCTGCTGGAGCCGGGTGGATTTGTTTGCTCTTGTGTCACTTGGTTATCAAAGGAGAAACACTCAGCAGAACCTCGGCAACTCGGAGAGAACCAATCCCCCAGAGGGAACATTGTCATTTCTAAAGGGAATTGTGCCCTTCTTTGTGCACCAAACTCCTCCTTCCTGGGGGCTGAGGCACCTTTGAATTCAGGCTTGCCCTTACGAGAACTATTTCATGTTCTCAAAATGAGGAACAATTTTAAGCCGTCACAACACGCACATAGGTACAAACCCGGCATTTCTCTCCCGTCCTTTTAGAAGGAAACTGTCAGGAAGGAAGGTGGGGCTGTCCCAGGATCCCTGGAGTGCCCAAGGCCAGGCTGGACACTGGGGCTGGGAGCACCTGGGACAGTGGGAGGTGTCCCTGCCATGGCAGAGGTGCAATGGATGGCATTTGGGGTCCCTCCAACCCAAACCAGGCAGGAATTAATTTCACTTCTTTTGTTCAGAGGGCCTGGCTTGGCTCACCTTGCAAACAGCACGATGCTTTATCTCCATCAGATGAGTCTGGGCTCATCTGCTCCAGAAATAAACTCGGAAATGGCAGGAGGAAACCGTGCCCACCAAAGCAGGCAGAGTGAACGCCTCATTTCCCAGCCAGGGCCAGCCTGGGGGAGATGAGCTTCCTCCTGCAGGTATCTGCAATAAAGAGGCTCCGCTGGTGTTTGTGTGCTGCAGAGCCCATCCTGTGCTCGGTGCGGGGTTGCTGCTCCTCATGGGGCAGGTCCCTCCCTCTGGAGGCTCTGCAGAGGGGATTTCATGCCTGGCCTCGCTGCTCTGGCAATAACTAACGCTGTGCTGAGCCCAGGGAAATGGGGGAGTCTCCTGGTTCAGGGCAAATTTGGGAGAGAACTTTTAAAGGGGCTCTTTTAGGAAAGCTTCTCTTCTCAACTGGTCTGGGAGAAAATATTCTACTCCTTATCTCTATATTGTTAGCTTACTACTAAAACTAATATATATTCGAACTCTACAAACACATACATTATACGTTTAATATACAGCCATACATAGATAATGGTAATAACATTCAATAAACAGTGATATTTGCATATAGGTTTCACTTAACAATTAGATCTCTTTGAGGTATACATCGTGTTTTTCTATTTTTTTGCACGTCTGTTACAGAGCCACATTACAATATTGGCTCTTTGCAAATATTAAGTTGGATTCTCTACGTGTGCTGTTGCAGTCACTTTGCTATAAAGACCCAGTTGTTATTCCTGCTGCCCATGAAGCTCAGTGCAGCAGCTGCTGGCAGTGCTCTGGTGTTAAAATTTTGTTGAAATGCTTCAGCACAGCACAGTGTGCTTGTGTTGAAATGCCTGCTGGGCTGGGATAGCAGCCACTGCACACAGGATGAGCACAGCTGGGCAGATGTGCCCAGCAGCAGCACTCAGGGCTGCAGGCAGAGCTGCAGGGCATGAGAATGGGCTGAAAGCACAGCCCAGGAATGGGCAGGCTCTGAAAAGGTGGCCCCGAGGAGGAGCCGGGCTGAGCAGCTCTGGGGAGAAGTTCCCAGTGCAGGAGGGGCTGGGAATGTGCAGCAGGCTGATGGAATCCCAAGGGATTGAAGGGGGACCCCCGAGGAGAACAGGGTGAGTGCAAAGATGCACCTGGTTGTTAGGTTCATCTTTTCTGAAAAATCCCTTCACCCAGGGTTTTGCTCCCGGGAAGCTGAGAAACCTCAGAGAAAAAGGAAAACAATAATTATCTGATCTGCTTCTCCTGTGTTTTACTCCTCTGAAATGTGTTTAGAGATTGTTTACCAACAGGTGATTGTCTCGTTGGTTTCTGCTATGAATTGTTTTAACTTAATGGCCAATCAGTGCCAAGCTGTGTTGAGACTCTGGAGAGAGTAATGAGTTTTCATTATTATCTTTTTAACCTTCTGTAAGTATCCTTTCTGTATTCTTTAGTATAGTTTAGTTTAGCATTCTTTTATATAACATAGCACCATAAACTAATAAATTAACCTTCTGAGAACATAAAGTCAAATTCATCATTCCTTCCTTCCTTCATTGGGGCACCCCAAAAATGCAATACCTGGTAATAGAAACACAAATACAATACCTGGTAATGGCCTTTGCTCTGTGCTCCTTGTCTGCCATTGTCCTTTATTGAACTTTTTACATTTTCACAGGGGAGTGTCTGTGTTTTTCACCATCTCCAAGCACCAGGAACAGCTCCCCCAGCCCTCCCACTCCCCAGCTCTCCCCGTTTGTTTGATTTTCATTTCTCCTTCCTGCCTTCCCCCCTCGCTCCCAGCCCCAGATTTTATGGATGTGGCCCAATAAAGCTGTCGGAGTAAAGCAGCAATAATGCAATAAAGCAATGAGAGCTCTGGGCTTTGCTTGGCTGATCTGGGAGAGAGCAGGAGCTCACCCACAGCTCTGCCCTCCACGAGCCCCAGCCCGGCACAAAATCCACTCTTAGAGCAGAGTTTGGGGCTGATTCTCACAGAACTTCAGCTCCTGTCAATGCCAGCTTGGAGTGCTCCCCTCCAATCCATCTGGGGGTGTCTAAGAGGGAAACCACGGGGAACAGAACATCAGGGCTGCTCCCAGAGGGAAATGTTACAGAAAAAGCAGGAAAAGGCCCCAGACACTTCTGAATCCAGCTGGTGGAGAATGACCAAGGAAAGGAAACCTAGTGGAAAGTTGCTTTTGCCTCATCAAAACTCCAGAGAAGGGTTTTTCTTCATTTAATTCATTTTTCATCATTGTCTATTCCAGAGCCAGGCCCAGATTCTCCTGAATCTTCAATAAGAATATTCTGGATGTGTCTTTGCCATTTTACATGGAGGTGCAGAACACAGGTAAGGAAAGGTGTTATTCTTTTCTAGCTGCAATTCCATTACAGCCGAGCAGCAGGATTGAATAAATGAAATTAACATTAACTCTTATTAAATGGGTAGAACCATCTTACAGCAGGGCATGGGCAGTCCAGTGAGTATTGGGAATTAAGTGAAGTCTACAATCGACCATGTTCTTGCTAATATATATATATATATATATAATTATATATATAATTATATTATATATATATATATATATTATATATATATATAATTTCATATTTTTAAAACGTTTATACTCTGATTGCCATTAAATGGAAATTAAATTGGAAACAAATTTAATTGTTTTAAATTTGGTGATCAGGTGAGCTGACTGGGGACTTTGGAGGAGCCAGGGGATGTGGTGGATTGGGTGCTCTGAGCCTTCTGACCCAGGATGTATTTGTGCAGTTTCTTATCTAAAAACTCTTCCATTTCTCTAAAACAAACATTCAGTTGTTGTGCAGGAAATCAGCCATTCACGGCCTTTCCTGAATAAAAAACAAAGGAAAATATTTCGGTTTCCATTTTTCAGGATTAATGTTTGCTGCACAAGAGTTCTCCTGCTCTGGGAGCTGTCCTCCACCAGGTGATCAGAATGAGCCAAGGGTTTGTGTCACTGCATTTCATTTAACCAGCTCAGATTATTTATGAGATGGCTGCATTTCTGAGCCCCTCACAGTAATAAAGTGCCCGATTAAATTAAGATGAAAACTTCCTTGATAACCTCCAAATCATCAAATTCTTCTGTCAACAACAGCCCCAAATAACTCACACTGCTTTTGGGTTGTGTTTGTCAGAATTGCAGGTTTAGCAGGAGACACAGCTCTCCTGGCTGCAGGACACTTAATTTCCGAGTTACAGAATTGTTCAGTTCATTTCCAAACTAAATAACTTTTCAGTTAATTTCCGAGTTACAGAATTATTCAGTTGATTTCCAAATTAAACAACATTTCAGTTAATTTCTGAGTTACAGAATTCTTCAGTTGATTCCCAAACTAAACATTTCGGTTAATTTTTGAGTTATAGAATTGTTCTGTTGATTTCCAAACTAAATAACTTTTCAGTTAATTTTTGAGTTATAGAATTGTTCTGTTGATTTCCAAACTAAATAACTTTTCAGTTAATTTTTGAGTTACAGAATTGTTCTGTTGATTTCCAAATTAAACAACATTTCAGTTAATTTCTGAGTTACAGAATTCTTCAGCTGATTCCCAAACTAAATAACCTTTCAGCTAATTTCTGATTGTTCAGTTGATTTCCCAATTAAAGGATGATTCTCTTTTGCAGAGATCTTTCCTGGGGGTCTTTGGACAGCCAAACCTGGGCACCAAGTGCTGGCTGAAACGCTGCCTGGCACACTGGCAGTGCTGCTGGGTCTCACCTGGCCCTTCCAGCTGCACAAACTGCAGCACTGGGCTTTCCCCAGAGCTGTATTTTGGGGTGAGCAATGTTGGACTGGGTTTTATCCCAGAGCTGTAATTTGGGGTGAGCAATGTTGGACTGGGTTTTATCCCAGAGCTTTAATTTGGGGTGAGCAATGTTGGACTGGGTTTTACCCCAGAGCTGTAATTTTGGGGTGAGCAATGTTGGAATGGGTTTCCCTCAGAGCTGTAATTTTGGGGTGAGCAATGTTGGACTGGGTTTCCCCCAGAGCTGTAATTTTGGGGTGAGCAATGTTGGACTGGGTTTCACCCAGAGCTGTAATTGTGGGGTGAGCAATCTTGGACTGGGTTTCCCTCAGAGTTTTAATTTTAGGGTGAGCAATGTTGGAATGGGTTTTACCTCAGAGCTGTAATTTTGGGGTGAGCAATGTTGGACTGGGTTTTATCCCAGAGCTGTAATTGTGGGGTGAGCAATGTTGGACTGGGTTTCCCTCAGAGCTTTAATTTTGGGGTGAGCAATGTTGGACTGGGTTCTCTCCCCTTTTCCCCTCAGGGATGCTGGGGCAGAGCAGGACACCCAGGAATTTGGGATGTTTTACCCACAGATCCATTTTAATCAAACCTCTGAAGCTGCCCTAGCATCTCTGTGTTGGGAGCTGTAAATAATTGGAGCATTAAGGAGAATTTACACCCCTGGGGCCAACCCTGGAGGATTAAAACCTCCTGGAATCATTTACCTTGAGAAAATGATAAAACTTCCCAGGGCTGATGGTTCCTGGGGAGGAGATTGGAAGCAGAGGCCGTGCTTGGCCTGTCCTTACCAGGTATCAATTGCAGCTCCCCAAAGACATTTGCTGCCATTATTTTGATATTCCTGCCCTTTGCTGCCCTTGGAGTGCTGGGATTGTGGTGCTGGGACAGATTCAATTAACAAAGCAGAGGGAGCTGACCTTTCCCAGGCTGCTATTCTAGCCCTGATTTGCTTTAGGGGCCAAATACTTCTTTCTTTCCTGGATAAATATGAAATAACAAATAAATAACCCATTGATTTGTGGTCTGGGGAAAAAAATAGACAAAAAAAGAAGAAGGAGAGGGAAGAATGAAGCGTTGGGGCTCACACACTGCAGTGGCAGAGTGACTCCAGAGTCTGCTCCCATCTGTCCCCATCAGAGAGGTGTGGAGGGCTCCTGGGGAGGTTTCTCCAGGGAATCAGCTCAGCTCCTGCCTCTGCTGACTCTGGGGCTGCTTTCCTGCAGGGACAGCAGGAAATGTCCTTTCTGTGGCTCTTTCACAGGTGACAAACCTGGCTGTGACACTGGGCCAGCTTCTGGCTGGGCTGGGGAGGTGGGATGGGACCTGGGGGAGGTCACTGGGGATGGGATCTGGGAAAGGTTTGGCTCTGAGGGGGAATTTGGGATGGGGCCCCTGAGGGGCTGAATTTGGGATGGGATCTGGAGCAGGTTTGGCTCTGGGGTTGGGCTGGGATTTGGGATGGGATCTGGGGCAGGTTGGCTCAGGTTGGGCTGGGATTTGGGATGGGATCTGGGGCAGGTTGGCTCAGGTTGGGCTGGGATTTGGGATGGGATCTGGGGCAGGTTTGGCTCAGCCTGGGTTGGGGATTTGGGCTGGGATCTGGGGCAGGTTTGGCTCAGCCTGGGTTGGGGATTTGGGCTGGGATCTGGGGCAGGTTTGGCTCAGCCTGGGTTGGGGATTTGGGCTGGGATCTGGGGCAGGTTTGGCTCAGCCTGGGTTGGGGATTTGGGATGGGATCTGGGGCAGGTTGGCTCAGGTTGGGCTGGGATTTGGGATGGGATCTGGGGCAGGTTGGCTCAGGTTGGGCTGGGATTTGGGATGGGATCTGGGGCAGGTTTGGCTCAGCCTGGGTTGGGGATTTGGGGTGGGATCTGGGGCAGGTTTGGCTCAGCCTGGGTTGGGGATTTGGGGTGGGATCTGGGGCAGGTTTGGTTCAGCTCTGAGGTTGGGCTGGGGCGGTCACTGGGGCTGGGGCACAGCCTGGGCTCCTGTCCCCTGTCCCTGTCCCCTGTCCCAGCCCAGGTGACACCTCGGGGTCCTTATCAGCCCTCTTATCAGCCAGCACAGGAGATGATGTCCTCAATCCCTCCTGTGCCTGCTTCTTCCCAGCTTCCCCCAGACCAGGGGACGGCTCCCATCGCTCTCCCTGGGATTCGTGCAGCTCTGCAGAGCAGAGAGCCGGGGATTGATGGAAATTACAGACACAGATAATAACAGCAACGTGTATTATTTATAGATCACAGAATCCAGGCTCAGAAAACAAACAATAAAGCACAATAAAGCAATTTTCTATTGCTCAGCTCTGACAGGCAGGCTATAACCCTTAGAGGTGTTTGGATGACCATTCTCAGAGCCAAATGAGACACTGCAGTGCTTCCCAAAGTGTGTTTGTGTCCTGATGAATGAGAACGAGCCGAGAGGAAGGCTGGAAATGTGACAATCCACAGCAGCACTGTTAATTTTCCACAGCTTTGTCATTTACCTGCAGAACCTTAATCTGTTTCTGGTATGGCTTTATGGTTGCTCCTTCCATCACAGCCCCACAGACTGCAATATTCCGCTCAGTGAGCTGAGATATCTGTCGATGGAAAAGCAGCTCCTCATCAAAGCCCTGGGAGCTGCTGTGGGCCTGTTGTGTACACTGGGATTACCTGAGGAAACATTGGATGGGCTGAGAAATAGGCTTTTTTTATTTAGAGAGAGAAGAATCAAAACTTCTAAATTAAAAATACAATTTTTTCTGGCTTTAATTCAATAAGGCGTTCTACCCGCTCACAGAACTCATCTGCAGGGGGGGCAGGAATGATTCCTTAATGAGAAACAAAGCAGGGAAATGCTTTATTTGGTGTTTGGGCTCAGCTGCCCCGAGCTCTCTGGCTCCAGGAGCGGTGCCTGATCCCCTCTCCTGGACAGGGTGCTCCCAGTCCCTGCACAGAGCCAGGGCTCCCGCACATCCCAGCCAGCTCCGAGCCCTCAGCCTGCAGCACAAAGGGGCCTTGTCCTCTTGGGAAACACCCAGGTCCTGCTGGCTGAGGCTTGGAGCAGCCTGGGACAGGGGGAGATGGGAATGGGAATGGGATGGGGATGGGAACGGGAATGGGAATGATGGGGATGGGAACGATGGGGATGGGGATGGGATGGGGATGGGGATGATGGGGATGGGAATGGGAATGATGGGAATGGGATGGGGATGGGAATGGGATGGGGATGGGGATGGGATAGGGATTGGGATGGGAATGAGAATCATGGGGATGGGGATGGGATGGGGATGGGAATGGGGATGGGGATTGGGATGGGATTGGAATGGGGATGCGATGGGGATTGGGATGGGGATGGGATGGGGATGGGATGGGGATGGGATAGGGATGGGAATGGCATGGGATGGGGATGGGAATGGGATTGGGATGGGGATGGGAATGGGATTGGGATGGGGATGGGAATGGGGACGGGAATGGGGATAGGGATGGGATGGGGATGGGATAGGGATGGGAATGGGGATGGAGGAGCCTTCGGGTCCTTCCCAGGCAGGCTTTTCCCCCCTGGCACATCCCAGGTTCAGCTGACAGGACCCACAGCACATCCAGTGCCTCAGGTTCTGCTCCCTGTTAAACACAAATTGTGCTTGGAGAGAATCATGGAATGAACTGAGCTGGGAGGGATCCCAGGCTGCTCCCGGCCTGCCTTGGGCACTTCCAGGGCTCCTGGAAGGGTCTGCTCTGGGCAGTTGCAGCTGATTCTGAATTCTGAGCTGTCTTTTAGCCCTACCCTGGCCCAGCAGCTGCCCCAGCAGGGGAAGATCCCAGCCCTGCCATGGATCCAGCCCTGCACCCCTCATTTTCCATAAATTCCTTGTGCACAGGGACATGCTGGCACCAATTCCTTTTCCCTGTTATCTCTGCGTTTCTGTTGAAGGCCCATTATTGGCTTTAATCAGCGAGATGAATTTGTTAATGAACTGCCTGATAAGCTTGCCATGCCTAATGTTGGGAGGGCTTTATCTCCCTTTTTGTTTTGGTTATTGTTTCTTCCATATCATAGAACTAAATAAATACATTAAAAAGCTGCTGCAGCTGATGGCAGCCTGGTCTCTTGCTTCAGGCCAATCGTGGGAATAAACTCAGTTACAGCTGCTCTGATGGTAAGAGGAGCTAATGAGAATTTCAGCAGGAGCTGAGGAGGATTTGGGCTGTTGTGCCTGTTCACCTGCACTGTCCCAGGGATGGCACAAACCCCCTAGGGCTGTATAATTGTAAATTAATTGTTACATAATTATATAATTATAATTATATAATTATTATCTAATTATATATATAATAGTAGATTGTTCAGCTGACTTCAATGCAATGGGTTATGTTTGCATATACTATATATACTATAATATAATATACTATAATATACTATACTATAATATAATATAATATAATATAATATAATATAATATAATATAATATAATATAAGATACTATACAATAATATAATATATTATTATATAATTATATAACTACATAATTATATAATTATTATATAGTCATATATTATATATTGTTATTATAATAACATATCATTATATAATATTATATTATATAAGAATACATTACTATATAGTATACATTATATATAATATAATATACTATAAAATATTATATTATATACAATTATATAATATTTATAACGATAAATATAATTTTTATATTTATTAATATAGCAATAATATTAAGCATTTCTGCTTCACCAGAGCACGGGGATGTTGGAGGTGACACCAGGGCCAGCCAGGTGTGCTTGGAGACACCATTCCAGGCCAGGTGTCCTTGCAGACACCATTCCAGGCCAGGTGTCCTTGGAGCCACCATTCCAGGGCCAGGTGTCCTTGGAGACACCATTCCAGAGCCAGGTGTCCTTGGAGACACCATTCCAGGCCAGGTGTCCTTGCAGGCACCATTCCAGGCCAGATGTCCTCCTTGGAGACACCATTCCAGGCCAGGTGTGCTTGGAGACACCATTCCAGGCCAGGTGTCCTTGCAGACACCATTCCAGGCCAGGTGTGCTTGGAGACACCATTCCAGAGCCAGGTGTCCTTGCAGGCACCATTCCAGGGCCAGATGTCCTCCTTGGAGACACCATTCCAGGCCAGGTGTCCTTGCAGGCACCATTCCAGGCCAGGTGTCCTCCTTGGAGACACCATTCCAGGCCAGGTGTCCTTGCAGGCACCATTCCAGGCCAGATGTCCTCCTTGGAGACACCATTCCAGGCCAGGTGTGCTTGGAGACACCATTCCAGAGCCAGGTGTGCTTGGAGACACCATTCCAGGCCAGATGTCCTCCTTGGAGACACCATTCCAGGCCAGGTGTCCTTGGAGACACCATTCCAGGGCCAGGTGTCCTCCTTGGAGACACCATTCCAGAGCCAGGTGTCCTTGGGGACACCATTCCAGAGCCAGGTGTCCTTGGGGACACCATTCCAGGCCAGGTGTCCTGGTTCTGAGGCACACGAGCTTTTACAGGTTAACAATGGATCCCAGCAGCCCATGAGCATCTGCAGTGTGGAAATGCAGAGAAAAGGGAGATGTTTGTGAGGCAAACAAAGCCCAGAGGGCTGGGGGACAGCAAACTTCACCTTGCACGGAGGAGATGGGCTGGGAGCTCCTTTGTGAAGGTTAGGACAGTTTTCCCTTCCCTTTTGTTCGCCCCATTCATTTCCAAGAGGATCGCCCAGAATAACAATGCCCTGTTTCGTCTGGCTGATAATGGCATTGATAATTGAGCAGCAATTTGGACAATCGCATTCAATCTCTGCAGATGCATATTCATGATGCCACTGGAGCTCCATTGTCTGCTTCAGAGCAGGCAGCTGCTGAGAGCAAGCCCAGAGCAGGAGGGGTTGATTTGTCCTCCCTGCTGTCCCTGCTGTCCCCCTGGTGCGGGGTCTCTTCACCCGCGCCCTCCCAGCCCATCCCACCTTTGTGGCTGCCCAGCAAATTCCTGCCCTGATGCTCCTGTCAGGAAAATCAATGCACAAACACCAGAGGTTTGTGTCCAAAAAGGAGACGGAGGAGCCATTTTCTGGTTTTATTCCAATCAAGGGAGAGGCCATGGGGCATCCCCTGGGGTCTCTCCCATTTTTGGAGGATGCAGCCTCCTTTTTATCCCAATTTCCAGCTGCATTTCCCTTCTCTGTTTCCCCATTTCTGAGGTACTTGAGGGGTTCAGACTCCCCAACACACCTGATCCCAAAGATTTCCCTCTAATGTATAACCCTCCCTTTTCATTTTTAATTCTTATGGAATTTAGGGGGTTTTCCCCATTTCTGAGGTACTTGAGAGGTTCAGACTTCCCAAAACACCTGATCCCAAAGATTCCCCTCTAATGTATAACCCTCCCTTTTCATTTTTTAATTCCTAGGGAATTTAGGGGGTTTTCCCCATTGTTTCTTTCCTCTTTCAATGTCCAGTTTCATTTACCAGCAAACCTAAGGTTTATTTGTAAAGCAAATATCTTTTTTTTCCATTCATCATAATGGTTCATCACCAATGTCACAGTGACAGACAGACAACCCATGCTAAGAAGCCCCTCAGATCTTTAGGACACAATTTTGATATTGGATTAGAGCATTTCCTGGGGCAATTTTTAACTGATTTATTGCAAAGGTAAGGAAAACCCCCTAAGAAGCATCGTTATGGAACAGCCTTTGCTTCTGAAAGATGTTCAAAATGAAATGTTTAAAAAGAAATTACTGCAGAAATATGAATATTGACATCCCCCAGGTCACACACCTTTAGTTTTGCAGAGTTTAGAATGAAATCTGGTACAATTTTTTTCCCCTGATCCATTGATTTTGGCACTTTGGGATAAGGTTCGATGGGCACAGAGGAATTCAGTCAGAGGTTGGAGATGTTGCTCTTGGAGGTCTCTTCCAACCTGAAGGATTCTTTTTCAATTTTTTTTTAATGAAAAAATATATTTTTAAATGTATTTTTTTAGGAAATGCAGCCACAGGAGAGCCCTGATTCCATTGGTGAGAGGGAATTTAACAGCACCAACCCCTGAATTCCCTGTGCTGGGGTACTGTCACTTTGAAATCCGCATCACAGACTGGGGAAAATAGGAAAACACGTGGGAAAACAAAATTTCCTATGAAAACTGGCGGATCTTCGGGTATGAGAACATTACATTGAAGTAGCTGAACAATCTACAGACTGAAGTGATGCAGGAGCTGGGTGCACCGTGTCATGGAAATTCCCGAATTGGCTCCTTTTGACTCTTTTGTTCACGAGTGGTCTCGAAGCAGCTCAGGGATTTTCTCAATGAGCTGGGCTGTGGTCTCCGTGCCAGTGTGAATTTGGCAGCTCTTTGCCCTCCATCCACTGGCAGGATGGGAAATGCAGGATTTCTGCACGGGCAGCTTTCCATGGGCTCTCCAAATGTGCTCCCCATTATTGTTATTTAATGTTTGCACAGAGCAGAGCTCGCAGGAACTGGGGGAGGATTCAAATAAAAGAGACAAGATTAAAACATGTTTTCCCAGGAACAGGTGATTTCTGCCTTGTGTAGGGATAACAGCAGGGAGGAGGTGGATAAAATAATTATTCTCCATGTACATATTGATTTTTTTTTAATCTAAGTTACTGAGCTGAGTGTGAAATATGGGAAATATGAACAATTTCCCTTGTGCCTTTCCCTGCTTGTTTTTATTTCCTTCCTTTCTGTACTTTCCCCCTTCCCTTCTCTCTGGCAAAGCCTCAGCTGAGCAGAGAACACCAAATTTATTGTGTAAAGCACAGCCTGGCTTGTACCTGTGGCCAAAGCCCCTCTTGTTCTGGATTTCTGGTTAAACTGAGCTTTAATCCCTGCAGGATTCCCTCTGTTTGCTCCAAGGCTGAGCTCGAACCACCAATTCCCAAGGGGGTAATCCAGAAAAGGGTTTTAACTTTATTTAATCCCTCATGGGGAAATGCTCCCAAAAATTGCTGCTGGTTGAAATATGGAGAATTGGAATTGTTTCTTCCATTCTGTCTGAGGCAATTAATTGTTTGGTTACTGAGCACAGCTTTTATCAGGATGAGGTGCAAGGTTTCTGTTTGTTCAAACTCTCCATCAAAGATTTGAGCTCCTGCTTTGAACCGGGAAACAAAGTCCTCCGAGGGGGAAATACCTTCCAGGGATTAAATGAAATGATTGTGTGCATTTAAAAGTCTTGTAGGCACATTTAAATTAAAAAAAAAAAAAATAGGGAAACTATTTAAGTTAGTCAAGTCATGGCATCCACTGATACAACTAAACCATTTTTAAAGGAATCCCCCAAGTCTATTATTTCTTACAAGTAATTTTGTTGCCCCAAGAGCTAAACTTTGCCTGATTCAGGGGAAGCTTGGGAGAAAATTGGAATTAATGCATTAATTTTTAATATATTACATGTGTTAGAACATGAGTGTGGAGTGAGTGAGGAGGAAAATCTCGTGGATGGGAGAGGAAACCTGCACTAAACCCCAGCTGAAGAGCAGGGATTTGCTGCTTGTTCCTGTGAACTCCCCAGCAGCTGGAAAAGCTGGATTGATCCAAGTCACTTTAGGGGAAAAACCAATTAATTCCCAGAGATTTCTCTTGCTCTCACAGCCTTATTCTCTCTCTCAGCAGCTCCAGTGAAGCTCAGACGAGCTCAGCCTCATCCTCTGCTTGAAATTCCCTGGAAAAACGGGAGATCCTGAAGGGAAAGCCCTGTGGGGAGGGAAAGGTCCATGTGCTGGGGTCTGTCAGTAGGATCACAGATTGGCTGTCCCTGTGGCTGGCACAGTAAATACTAATCACTTTTCATTAATTAGCTGTGGAACAGGACTGGAGTTCCAGAAAGTGCCATGGAGTCAGGGCCCTTTTTCCCTCTTCTCCAATCTCTGTTTGCACTGAGGAGAGCCAAGGCTGCTGCTGGGTGGGTCTGCTGTAAAAGGGTGTAAAATCTCTGTGAAAAACGCATGTACTTTATGATTGGCTTTTTGCAAATATTCAAATGAATATTACATGTGTTGTGTTAGAAAGTGATGCTGTGTTAATTCTCTTAAGTCGTGTGTTCAATGTAGTTTCAGGTTATAACACAATGTTAAAATAGAAACTGTGCTATGTAGGATACTTTTTTACAGAAAGGACTCACAGTGAGACAGCAGCCACAGGACACCTGAATCTTTCAGAGAAAGGGAATTTATTGCTCCATTATCAGGAGAAATCAACTTCTGCCCACCTCAAAGGCGCTGTCAGGATTCAGAGGAAGCAGCTGACACTGCCCAGCCAGAATCCTGTGTTTGAATGGAATTTCTGCATCATGGATGAGGTGTATGAATATGCAACAGGCTGTTGCTTTTAAGGGTTAATCCTCTGTTAACGTGGGGCCTTTTTTGGGCTTATTTTGCCCAGAAAAGGTACCCAGCCCATCCGTAACTCTTTGTCTCTATTGTCTCATATTGTCCTAATCCCAATTGTCCAAATTATTATTACTCTAATTATATTGCTATTTTTTACAACCATGTTATTACCATTAAACGTGTAAAATTTTAAAAGCAAGTGATTGGTGTTTTTCATGCTGCTGTGTGTCACCCGAGGCACTCACACCCAGGGGAGTTCTCTGGGGCTCACCCGGACACAGGGAAGGGGGAAATTCCTGGTGTAGGCAAGGGAAGAGATATCCAGAGAGAAAAGCAGTGGTGGTGCTTGGCTTTTCCAGCCTCCATCCTTCTGTGATTCTGTATTCACCATGAATAACTCCAGCATGGGGTGATTTCCCTATTTTGAGACGTCTGCCATTCCCTAACAAAGCACCTTGCACCAAACACCCTGGAAGGCTTAAAACATGATCCATCTTCTCAATGTATTGCAGCAGAAAGTCTCTCTCAGGGAATATTAGTGACTCCACAACTGGAGCAAATAAATTCTGCTTTCCCTAAGTAATGCAGCTTATGGTGCAGATCTAATTTTAGATTCCCTCTGCTGCCCCTAAATCTTTGCTCCGTGTCTTTCCCAGCTTGATGGAAGGGCACATTTAATTATCAGGAGCCACATTTGTATGGACAGATCCTCCATCACCAAAGCACATGTCTTTGGGGTTAGGAGCTGCAGAAATCCCACTGCTGCTCACACCTGCAGTGGTGTGGCACAGCTGCTCCAGAGCAGGAGAGCAGGAGCTGCCTTGGCAAGCAGGGCACTGTGCTGGGGAGCTGCTCCCTGCAGCCTCCATTCCCAGCTCCTGGGGTGCCAGGCAGGGCCCTGTCCCAGCCAGGCCTGCTAGGGATCCTCACTCTCCTGGAATCATGGAATGCTTTGGGCTGGAAGGGACCTCAGAGCCCACCCAGTGCCATGGCAGGGACACCTCCCACCCTCCCAGGCTGCTCCAGCCTGGCCTGGGACACTGCCAGGGAGCCAGGGGCAGCCACAGCTGCTCTGGGTGAACAATTAATGCCATTAACACAATGAACACAATGAACACAATGAACATTGGTGCATTGCCTCTTGGCAGGGTGCTGGACCTGCTGCTCAGACACAGGCCCAGGCCTGGGTTCAAATACAGGGATTCAGCTCTGGTGGGCAAAGGGGGTAAGGAAAAGCCTTTTGGAGCAGCCAAAGCCTCCTCTGAGAAGGCTCTGAAGAGCAGGGAGCCCCTGTGCTGGGCCCAGTTTCAGACCCCTGATGGTCCCAGTTTCAGAGCCATGCTGGTCCCAGTTTCAGTCCCATGCTGGTTCCAGTTTCAGCCCCCTACTGGTCCCAGTTTCAGTCCCGTTCTGGTCCCAGTTTCAGTCCCATGCTGGTCCCAGTTTCAGCCCCCTGATGGTCCCAGTTTCAGTCCCATTCTGGTCCCAGTTTCAGTCCCGTTCTGGTCCCAGTTTCAGTCCCGTTCTGGTCCCAGTTTCAGTCCCATGCTGGTTCCAGTTTCAGTCCCATGCTGGTCCCAGTTTCAGTCCCATTCTGGTCCCAGTTTCAGTCCCATTCTGGTTCCAGTTTCAGTCCCATTCTGGTCCCAGTTTCAGTCCCATGCTGGTCCCAGTTTCAGCCCCCTGACGGTCCCAGTTTCAGTCTCGTTCTGGTCCTAGTTTCAGGCCCCTGATGGTTCCAGTTTCAATCCCATTCTGGTCCCAGTTTCAGTCCTGTTCTGGTCCCAGTTTCAGTCCCGTTCTGGTCCCAGTTTCAGACCCATTCTGGTCCCAGTTCCCTCACTTCCCCATGTGCTGTCACCTCCAGGGACTGCCCCTGCCATGGCAAAGGCTCCATTAAATGTGAAGCAGCTCCTGCAGACCCAAGATAATCCAGTCCTTGCCTTTTAATACTTACCTGGAAGGTTTTCCCACTTGAATTCTCGTGGCATGTTTCTTACAGGCAGGTATGTTCTGATAATTACTCAAGTAACATGATGAAAATCAATGAAACCAATCAAAAGCCATTAAAAAGTCACAGATTGGATGTTTAGCCCCAAGTCCTGCTCATTGCCTGGCCAGTGTTAGAGCCCTGTCCAGCAGGTCCTGATTATCCTCAAACCCTCTGTGCCAAGAACTTCTGCCTCAGCTCCATTGCTCTTCCATTAAAAAGCTGTTCTTGAGTCCATAAATTTATTTTACTCCGACTGCTACATGAAAAGTCATAAACCAATTTATGAGCTGAGAAATGCTCCTCTCAGTGCCACGGCAATTTGACATCTGCCAGCTTTAATCCTGGCTCTCCTAAAGCCTGTGTGTGCTTTGGGGGAGGAAGGGGAGCCAGAGAGGAGAGGAGCCTCATCCCAAAGCCCAGAGGATGCCGGATACAGCCCTGGGATATCTGTCAGAGACATCCCCTGGCTGCTCTGCCAGCAGGGCTGCTCCAGGGAAGACTCTCAGAAAAGAAAAGCTTTATAAAAACAGAGTTGGTCTAAGCCTGTTACTCCTTCTAAGTGCAGCTGAGCAGCCAGCTAAGCCCCCACGTGAAGGAATCTTGAGAATGAGAATCCCTTTGCAGAACAGCCTATTCTTGGAGAGAAAAGTTAGTTCATCTGTAATAACAGAAGATCTGTCCCATGAGAATCCACAAAGAAAAAATGTAAATATCTGTGAACAGAAAAAGTCTTAACACCTTCTAACCAGTGAGGTGAGTGGAAAGAAATCTGCTGGCCAGCTGGAGCCAAACACAAAGTCTGTGAAAGCTGCATAAAAGTGAGTTCTGTGAGTAAAGAATTGGCTTTTGTGCCTGAAGCAGCGGAGTCCTGCCTGCTGCACTGCAGCCCTGCAGGGTATCAGCTCAGAGGGTCAGGGGTACGGAGGGCACAGCCCCATCCCCACAGGGTGAGGATCCAGCCCACCCTGCAGGGGCCCTGCTCTGTCCCCAGCCCACCCTGCAGGGAATGAACACATTAATGTCTAATATATTAAAAATAATAATAACAATAACAACAATAACAATAATAACAATAATAATTTATTTTATTATTATATAATTATTATTTTTGTTATTATATCATAATATAATTATAGTATAATTATATATTACATTATATATAATAATATATTATTATTATTATTATTATTATTATTATTATTATTATTATTATTATTATTATTATTATTATTATTATTATTATTATTATATTAAACATTAATGTATTAATTCCCTGCAGGATGGGCTGGGGACAGAGCAGGACCCTGCAGGGCAGGCTAGGGACAGAGCATTATAATACAATAATAATAATAATAATAATAATAATAATAATAATAATAATAATAATAATAATAATAATAATAATAATAATAATATTATCATAATTATTATATCATAATATAATTATAATATAATATAATATAAGTATTATATTATATTATACATTCTTCTTCTTCTTCTTCTTCTTCTTCTTATTATTATTATTATTATTATTATTATTGTATTATAATGCTCTGTCCCTAGCCTGCCCTGCAGGGTCCTGCTCTGTCCTCAGCCCATCCTGCAGGGACCCTGCTCTGTCCCCAGCCCAAGGGTTTGATCTGCTGTTCTTTGGGGACAGGGCAAAGGGGTCTCACTGTGCCACAGCCCTGGGACACATCTGCCTCAACAGCTGAGCCACCCCTGTGCCACTGAGAAGGAGCAAAAAGCAAAAGCAGGGTTTGGATGGGAGATCCCAGTGCTGGTCTCCTTTAGTCTCTCCTGAGCTGTGAATTATTTATGCTCAGTTTGCATCTCCCTCCAGAGCTCCTGCTGCTGTTTATGAACCATCTCTCAGCCTTCACCATGCTCCAGAGCCGTCCAAGCTCTGCTCCACCCTCAGCCTCCACCCTCAGTCCTCCTATAGGACACGAATAACACAATGTGGACACGCAGCTCTTCCAAGGCAAAAAGAGAATTTTTAAATTTCTGACCCCAGCATTTCTAGATTTCCAAAAGTGACAGTGGGTTGGAGGGTAACAGTGCCACCTCTCCAATGACACTGCACAAACCATCAAATTTCTCCTCCTCCATAAAAGAATGCAAAACAATGAGTTATTTACAGAAAGTGTGTGAGAAAGTTCCTTACAAGAATGTCAACATCAGAAGGCTTGGAAAAACTTAAAAACTCAGGGCGACGTGCCATGCTCAGTTCCTCCTCTCTGAAAACCTTTAGGATTTTCCAGCTGCAGGACTGGAACACCCTTTACTCCCCCAGATGCTGCCCAGCCCCTGAGCAGCTGTCTCTGACTGATCAGCACTTCCCCTGTGTGCCTGCAGCCAGCCCGAGCCCGCTCCTGCTGCAGCAGCCTGGCCCCAGCCCCTCCAGCCCAGGGCTCTGCCCCCAGCTCAGCCACATTTTATTCTGTTCCTGCTGTTTTGGTCTCTTCAGCGTCTCTGTGCACAGATCTGAAGGAAGCTCAGGCATGGGTGGAACTGCTGATGTCCTCCCACCCAGCCCAGAGCAGGGCAGGCTGCAGCCCTTCCCAGCCCACCCAGAGCCCTCCTCTGCACAGCTCTGCCCCGTTTCCAGCACTGCTGGAAATAAAATACAAATGCAGAGCACAGAAAACATCGCAACAAGGCTCGGGGAGATTATGGAAGGAAGAGGAAGCAGAGTTTCAAACGAATCATGGAATGATCTGGGTTGGAAAGGAGCTTAAAGATCACCCCAGCCATGGCAGGGACACCTCCCACTGTCCCAGGTGCTCCCAGCCCCAGTGTCCAGCCTGGCCTTGGGCACTGCCAGGGATGCAGGGGCAGCCCCAGCTGCTCTGGGCACCTGTGCCAGGGCTGCCCACCCTGCCAGGGAACAATTCCCAATTCCCAATCTCCCATCCATCCCTGCCCTCTGGCACTGGCAGCCATTCCCTGGCTCCTGTCCCTCCATCCTTGTCCCCAGTCCCTCTGCAGCTCTCCTGGAGCCCCTTCAGGCCCTGCCAGGGGCTCTGAGCTCTGTAGCCTTTTCCTCTGCAGGTCTCCCACTCCCTCCCAGGGCAGGCAGGGGCAGCTCCCACCTCTGCTCCCCAGGCCAGGACAGGACCAGCCCCTCCAGAGGGAAATCCCAGCACAGCTGCAGCTCCTTGCCTGTGATCCCAGCAGAGCAAGGCTCTGAGTGCTTGGCCACAACCTTCTGTCACTGGTGTAACAAATGCACAAAAGCCAGGCAAACACCATTGCTCATGCTGTAATTTTCTGTCTGTGGTGTTCTCTCATTTCTGTGGCTGCTCTTTGCATGTACCTAATTTGTCTTTATTACCAGAGCAAAGCAAGGCTGATATTTACACTTCCAGCAAGGCATGCAGGAGACAAAAAATAAATGCTGGGTTTTGAGTCATAAATAAACCTTTTTTGGTAGTCAGTGCCACAAGAAGACATCAGCATTTTCTTGGTAGCATCCCCACTAGAAACTGTTATAACATTGCCAATCATCAATAACTGCTCTGGAGCTCAGTGCCTTGAAAAACATACTGAAAATATTTAAATTTTAATTATAAGATACAAGTTTAAATTTAATTTAAATTAGTTGCAATCTACAGCCAATGCTGCAGGGACATGAGTAGTCTACTTTGTTTAGGCCATGTCCTATCTTAGGGAATAAATATGGGGTTTAGAGATACTTAAGTGCTTGATTGTTCTTTATTTCACTTGAAATCGGGAGAATAAATTCCTTAAGGGCTTTAAGGTACTCTCTAATTTATTATTATCAACACAATTTAGTAATCTGTGAGAAGATTATAAATTTCTCCCATTAAAAGGCCAGGTTGTTTGCAGGGGAACCTTTTCCCCAGGGCAGAGTCACCCCTGGCTGCACTTGGCTGTAAATCTGAGTGCAGGGTGGGGAGCACTTGGGAGCTTGAAGGGTTTTACACGGATCTCACAACAAATCTCACTCCAAATTACTGCCAGCCTCTGGGGCTGCATGGCTGCTTGTAAAGCTCAGGAAACACAGCCTGGCCCTGCTCCCAGCTTGGCTGGGAGTTTGGGGAATGCTACAGGACATAAAGTAAAGGTCAGCTCACAGGAAAGCACAGAGCCCAGCTGGAGGGAGGTCCTGGGGTGGTGCCTCCTAGGAAATGCCCCAACTCCAGGTCTGAAATCCCCCAAAACCAGGTCTGAAATCCCCCTCAACATCTGCTCTGAAATGCCCCAAAACAAGGTCTGAAATCCCCTAAATACTAGGTCTGAAATCCCCCCAAAACAAGGTCTGAAATGCCCCAAACTCCAGGTCTGAAATCCCCCAAATATCAGGTCTGGATTCCACCAATTCCAGGTCTGAAATCCCCCAACACCAGGTCTGAGATCGTCCTAACACCAGGTCTGAAATCCCCCAAAACAAGGTCTGAAATCCCCCAACACCTGCTCTGAAATCCCTCCAAAACAAGGTCTGAAATGCCCCAAACTCCAGATCTGAAATGCCCCAAACTCCAGGTCTGAAATGCCCCAATCTCCAGGTCTGAAATGTCCCAAACTCCAGGTCTGAAATGCCCCAAACTCCAGGTCTGAAATCCCCCAAACTCCAGGTCTGAAATGCTCCAAACTCCAGGTCTGAAATGCCCCAAACTCCAGGTCTGGAATGCCCCAAACTCCAGGTCTGAAATGCCCCAAACTCCAGGTCTGAAATGCTCCAAACTCCAAACACTGAAACTCTCCTTCCCCACTGCTGAGGGGTCTGAAAGTGTTGGAAATCTCTGAAATGTGCATTTCAGTGCTGCTGCTTTTTCTCCCCTTTTATTAGAATCCAAGGAAAAGGTGACATCTGCTCCACAGTGTCTGTATTTTAATCACCTGTGAAAGGCTGAATTAACCTGCAGCTAATGAGACTTGACAGTTTTACTCATATTAGAAATGGGATTGAAGGAGGAACAATTCCCACGTATATTCTATAGGTCTTTGAAATATATACTGGAAATATGTTCTGGAAAATGTGACTGCAGCTCTCAACCCATGCCCATCATTTCCTTGATAACAGACATAAAGTTCTCATTTTCTTGTCAGCAATTAATCAGCAGCCTGATAACTGGGTGTGCTGGAAAAGGGAATTCAGAGCAGGCAGGTGACACACAGAAACCAAAGCACACACGGCTGTGGGAAGTTCAGGAGAGAAACCTTCAATTATGGCCTTCAGCTGAAGGGCTGGGTGGGATATTGGGAATTAGGAATTGTTCCCTGGGAGGGTGGGGATGGAAATCCCAGAGCAGCTGTGGCTGCCCTGGATCCCTGGCAGTGCCCAGGGCTGGGCTGGATGGGGCTTGGACCTCCCTGGGACAGGGGAGGGTTCCCTGGATGGGCTTTAAGGTCCCTTCCCACCAAACCAGTCTGGATTCTACTGTGATTGGAAAATCCCATTACTGCTCCCTGTGGCCCTGCAGTCCTGGCTCATCTCATCTCATCTTCAGCCTGCCACCCCCAGGGCACCTCTGCTTGGTCCCCTCTGAGCAGAGCCACCAGAGTGTCCCCTCCAGAGAGGAATCTGGGTGGTTAAAAGCCAGAATTACCTTTATCAAAGTCCCTCCTGCATTACTGTGGGCTGGCAGCCCTGGGCACTCCCAGCACAGCCCCCAGAGCTGGAGCAGTGTCCCCACCCGGGGGCTGGGGGCTCTGGGGGGCTCTGGGGGGCTCTGGGGGAGGTGGGAGTGCTGCAGCCCCCTGGCACAGCAGCTCAGGGAAGTGCTGCTCCACTCCATTTGCTGTAATTGCATGGCTAATTGAGAAGAAAGACTAAACAGACAGGTCAGATCTCCTTCTCCAAGTAATTATGTGTGATTTATACAGAGGGTGCAGCGGCAGAGACAGAAGAGTATGTAAATCCTGGAATGATTTCCTAGAGAAAACGATTATAAGGTTAACAGTAGCTTGACAGCCTAAAATAAGAAATTATTTTAAACCCCGTGCATTTGGGGAATTGCCTCTCCCATGGAAACGTGTATCCATCTCGTTAGAGGCAATTTGGGAAGCAGAGAGGTTTTTTGATTACTGTAAATGGCTCGGAGAGAGAAGCAGCTCCTGGCTGATGTGGGTGATGGGCTGTGGTATTTTCTGGGTCCTCTGTCTTTGGGAGGAATGATGAATCTGACTCCATGTTCTTAGAAGGCTGATTTATTATTTTATGATCTATATTATATTAAAGAATGCTATACTAAACTATACTAAAGAATAGAGAAAGGATACAGACAGAAGGGTAAAGGATAATAATGAAAAACCTGTGACTCCTCAGAGTCTGGCACAGCTTGGCCATCACTGGCCAAAGAGTGAAAACAATTCACCTGTTGGAGAAACAAGCTCCAACCACATTCCAAAGCAGCAAAACACAGGAGAAGCAAATCAGATCATTATTGTTTTCCTTTTTTCCCTGAGGCTTCCCAGCTTCCCAGGAGAAGAATCCTGGGCAAGGGGATTTTTCAGAAAATATGACAGCGGCATTGGGCTTTGCTGGTGGGTGACACACTGTGCTCATGGGCTCAGGCACAGCCAGGCTGGCCAGGGCAGGACATGGAGCCACTTCCCTCTGTCCCTCCATAAAATATCCCTAAGGAAACAGCAAGTCCCCCTCTCAGCACTGACTGCTCTGCAAACACAAACCCCTGGCACATGTTAAACCAGGGATTTTTACCCCTGAGCCAGCCCAGCTCCCCTGCTCACTGATGCTCTCCTCACACAGCCCTGGACTGAGGGAAGCCTGGGCCAGGATGGCACCAGAGGGCTCAGGAAATGTGGGAAGCCAGCACACCCCTCTGGCTGTCCTGGGTGGCCAGGACCCCTGTCAGGGGGCTCAGAGACCCTGGCTCAGAGCCCAGAATGCCCCTGTGAGTTTGATTATGACCCATGGAGCAAGTTACCAACCTTATATGAAGATCTGCAAGCCACAACAGTTTAAGTAAAATGATGGTGAATTTATCACAGGGTGAAATAAATAGATTTTTGAGGTTTTTAGAATGGGGGTTCAGAGGGCAAGATGGAGGGATCTGGGCATGTCCAGCCTTTCTCCTTCTTCTTCTTGGCCTCCATCTTCTGCTGTGATGTTGGCACTTACAGATTGGTTTGGGGTAGAATGTCTAACATAGGTGATGGGTATTGGGAAGTAATTGTAAACATTGTACAGGTAGTTTTTAGTATAAAGACATAACCCCGCCCTGGGGGCAGGCAGAGTGCCTGGAACTGTCCTGCTGAACGGACCTCGGCTGGACAGGAGAAAGAATTTTATAGATGAGATACAATAAACAACCTTGAGACTGAGAAATGAAGAGCTCTGACTCCTTCTTCAAGTGCCAGGCTGGGAAAAGAGATTTTCTAACTCTTCTTGGGGTCACTGTGAGCAGCAGAGACCCCGACAAGGAAGGATGGCTGGGGGGTGCTGGATGGGGCAGGGAAGCAGAGGGAGCTGGGGAAATACCCGTGGGATGGACAGGGCACCCCTGAAACCCCACTCTGCCCATGCCCTGGGAGACTCCCCCAGCTGCAGCTAAAGGCAAGGCCTGGAGAGTTCCAGAAGGTTGGCAGAAGATTTCAATTCCCCCGGAGCTCTGGATCGAGGGATGCTGCTGAGCTCTGAAGACTGGGAGGGATAGAGAGGGGAAAACATTGCTCATGAATTGTAAGGTTTGGTCTGCCATAAAGAAAGTTCAATGAGAAGGAAATAAAGCCCTCACAGGATATTCCTGTGCTCTCAGGAAGGGGTTTCTGTGAGGAACTCCCTGGAACCAAACCACACCGGCCTTGGAGCAGTGTGTGCACCCAGAGCTGGGATTTGCTGTGACCCAGAGAAGTGGGCAAACCTCAAAACAAACCCCTCCTCATGTTCCCTCTGTGGGTTTTCCCTCTGTGCCTACGAGAAATTCTTCAGTGCTTGGTGAAGTCTGTGCCCAGGGGTGGAGCATGGGGCTGGAATTAATTGTAGTTTAATCCTGGAATGGTTTGGGTTGGAAGGACCTTAAAGCCCACCCAGCCCTGCACGGGCAGGGACACCTTCCCCTGTCCCAGAGTGCTCCAACCTGGCCTTCAACTTCACTTCTTAAATTTCTCAAGGAACTGGAAGAAAATTTAGGAAGAGACCTGAGAGCAAGACTTGCCAAATCCTTTTGCTCCTGTGTAGCTTTGTAGCCTCATGGTAAAATGGGAATAACATTTGTTAGACCCTTTCCCATCCATGGACTGAAATGAGTTGATGGCAGCTAAATATGAAGATGTTCCCTCTCCCTCTCTCACTTCAGAAGGAACACTCTGCTTTGGGGGAAGTTTTTATTGAATTCTCAAGTTCTGGAATGCTCAGCTCCAGGATTTTCTTTATTAAACTCATCTGTCAAAGTAGAAGTCCTTTCTGGAGAAGACTGGGTTGCAAAGGACACGTCAGATGGATGTGTGGATATTATGTCCATAAATGTTTGTTAGGAAGATTATTCCCAGCTGATATGACAAAGAGATGAAAAATTAGATCACAAATCTCATTAACGACCCAGACACTGAAGGAGAAATGAAGCCAATTAATGTTGATGGGACTTGTCAGGAGAATGTCATGACTCTGCTCTTCATGCCAGTCACACACCCCAGCTGAGCAACTTCAGGAGCCAGGCGGGGGGATAGTGATGGAATTTGGGAGGATAATGATAGGATTTGGGGGGATAATGATGGAATTTGGGGGGAAAATGATGGAATTTGGGGGATAATGAGGGAATTGTGAGTGGATCATGCAGGAATTGGGAGAGGATGATGCAGGAATTTTGAGTGGATGATGATGGAATTTTGGTGGATAATGCTGGAATTTGGGTGGATAATGTGGGAGTCAGTAGTGGATGATGCAGGAATTGTGAGTGGATAATGCAGGAATTGGGAGTGGATAATTCAGGGGTCAGGAGTGGATGATGCAGGAATTGGGAGTGGACAATTCAGGAATTGGGAGTGGATGATGATGGAATTTGGGTGGACGATGCAGGAGTTGGGAGCGGATGGTGCCTGCTCCTCTCAGCTCTCCCGGGATGCCCTCTGCTCCCAGCAGGGATGCTGGGGATGCTGCCCTGAGGCTCTGGGCCAGGGGAGGCAGCAGGGCCGGGTCTCCGTGACCCGGCAGAGCCGCTCTGCTCCCGCCCCTGCGGGTCCCTCAGCGGGATTAAAGCTCCGGCTGCTCTGTTTCCATGACAACTTTGCTTTCCGCGAGAAAAGCCCAGCGAAGAGCGGGCTGTGATTTGAGCACTCCCCAAATGAGCCCCTAAGCATCATCATCATCATCATCATCATGGCACTGCGGGAAAAGCAAAGCAGGGCACAAGCCTTCCTTCTTTTACAGCTCTCCTGTAAAAGGGACTCTTCCACCTGAAACCAAAGCAGAAAACCACTGGAAATGGTCACAGTGAGCAGCCTGGAAGGCTGATTTCCATCTGGAGACACAAATGAGATTTACAGGAGTTGCCCCTGCAGCCCAAGGGCTGCAACTGGGCAGGGTTGGTTTCTCAGGAGCACATCCCTGTCCCAGGTGATCCAAGCTGGAAGGGAACAAACCAAGGACAGGAAGGGAATAAACTCGGTTTTTACCTTTGAGAAACAATCCACTTTGGTTGGAAGGGACCTTCAAGCCCATCCAGTGCCATTCCCTGTGTCCTGTCCCTCCATGCCTTGTCCCCAGTCCCTCTCCAGCTCTCCTGTGGCCCCTTCAGGTGATGCCCCACTGAGCTCACCCCAACCTTCTCCTCTCCAGGTGATCCCCCCCAGGTGTCCCAGCAGAGCTGCTCCGTCCCCTGATCATCTCAGGTGATCACCACCTGCCTAATGCAAATATCTGCTCTTTAATACAGAATAATCGATTGCTTCAGGCAGTAAAATCTCCTCTGCAATGGCTGCAGAACTGAATGTGACTCTAGAGAAGTTATTTTTCAAAAGTAGAATAAAATACAGAATTTCTATTTCTGTATATTAAATACAGGAGATTTCACAAACCACTCGAAACATAATTCAGAACAGGTGGGAATTACAAGAAAGTTCTACAGACTGTGGTATCAAGTGATATTATTGAAGTTCCCCGTGGTGTTTCAAGGTTTAGGTTGAGTATTTGGGGGAATTCCCTCCCCAAAAGGGCTCTCGGGCTCTCGGGCTGCCCAGGGCAGCTGGGAGATGCTGAAGCTGCTCCTGCCCTTCCCACAGAGCTCAGCTGGAGCCAACCCCCCCAGGAGCTCTGAGCATTGCCAGGGAAATTCCCTTTATTGCTCGGGCTCACACTGCCCCATTAAGGAGGAGCTCTCTGTAAATATTGGTGTGGTGGCTGAAGGTGGCTTTTCCCCTGCTCCTTCACGAGAGGCTGCCTGGAAATGGGGTGGAAATGAGTGAGAACCTCATGAGTGGGGCAGCTGTGCAGGGAGGCAGAGCAGCCCAGGGACAGCTCTGCCTTGGGTCCTCTGTGTGGAATTGGGGTCATTACTGAGATTGAGCAAGAGCTGTGTGCAAGCACACACAGGAAGGAGAGAAAATGACATTTTCAAGGGTTATTCAGCAGTGGGTTGCAGAATGCAGACGTTGGCTATGATGTGTTTGCACTAAATTGGATTGTGGGTAAATGAAGGGCTTGATCTCAGAGTCAGGGCTGGGATCCTGCTCTGAGCTCAGTGGGAAACCCACAGGCTCTGTTTCACTGCTGCAGCTCATTCAGTGAATGTTTTGGCATCCCTGTCTGCTCTGCTGCCTTAATCTTCCCTTCTAGAGAGCAGAAATTAGCATTTGTAATTTATTCAGCAGGGGAAGCAGAGCACAGGCTGGGATGGAATGCCCCAGAGGTAACCCAGGTGCTGAGCCAGCAGCAGGAACGGCACAAATGAACTCCCCTGGGCAGAATTTCATGCAGAGGTGGCCAAGGGTGGGGAACAGCTTTTATCTGTGGTGCATCAAAGCAGAAAGGAGACTCCAGTGCACCCTCAGACCCTTCTGCTGTCCCTAAATCAGCATTTCCCAGGCAGCAGCTCAGCCACAGCCTGTCCAGGACCAGCGCTGTAGAGTGGAATATTTTGGGTGCCTGCTGCCAACCAGAGCACTTTTCTCTCTGCCTTTGCCTTCCCTGGGGCAGGGCAGGACTTGTTGGGTGCTGGAGCCACACCCAAGCTGCCAAAATTTACTTTCCCTCTTCAGAGATGGGTTCCCCCCTCTCTTAACTTGAGCAGATTTACCCCTGGGCTCACTCCAGAATTCTCCTGTTGAGGTTCAGGAGCCCTCCAGGCTGAGGCCTCTGCTTCCCTGCCCTTCCCTTTGTGTTTAATTGTAATAAATTTTCCATTTATCTGGGGGGTAAAACAGCCTTTTCCTACCTGACAGAACTGGGGGATCAGGCTCTGCTCCCAGGGGACAGCATGAGAGGGAACTGCCCCGTTGGGCCCCAAGGGAGGGTCAGATTGGAGATTTAAACAATTATTGAATGGAAATGACTGCCCAGCCCTGGCACAGCTGCTCAGGGAAGGGGGGATCCCCACCCCTGGAGGTCTTTTTAGAGTTGAGGAGTTTTTGGAATCACAGAACACTTGGGTTGGAAGGGACCTGAGAGATCACCAAGCCCTGACATGTCCAGTGAGAGATTCCTTTATCAGAGCTGAGCAAATCCCTCCTGAGCATCATCTCTGGACAGAAAACACAGATTAACTTCCCACCCTGAGCAGCCTCCCTGCTGCCTGCCCAGCATGGGATAAAAACACATTCACAGCCCCAGCATGGGGATAAAAACACATTCACAGCCCTTGGTCTCAGTTCTGCCCTTGGTTTGGGTATTTGCTGGGTCCCCAGGACCAAGGAGGAATTGAGAATCTGACTCCATGTTATTAGAAGGCTAATTTTCATATTATATTATATATTATTATATTATATATTATTATATTATATATTATTATATTATATATTATTATATTATATTATATCATATTATATTATATCATATTATATTATATCATATCATGCTATACTAAAACCATACTAAAGAATAAAGGAATAGAGACAAAAGGTTTAACAAGACACTAATTAAAAACTTGTGACTGACTCTTCAGAGTCCCGACACAGCTGGATGGTGATTGGTTATTAAGTAAAAACAATTCACATGAAACCAATCAAACAATTCACCTGTGGGATAAACAATCCCCAGCCACGTTCCACAGCAGCAAACACAGGAGAAGCAGATCAGGTAATTATTGTTTTCAGTTTTCTCTGAGGCTTCTCAGCTTGCCAGGAGAAGAAATCCTGGCGAAGGGATTTTTCCAGAAAATGTGATGGTGACATTTGGGTCCATTCTGTGCTGTGTTAACAACATCAGATGGGCACAAAGCTGAGACAGAGACAGAGAGCGACTGGGAAATGGTTCTGGTAACCCTGGCTGTGGGGCCTGGGGAAGCTCCTGCGTTGGGAAGGATGGAAGTTTGACAAGAAAGTCCCACAGATGTGTAAACTTAGCAGAAAGATTTTTAAACGTAGAGTCTGATGAAGGAATAGAGATGGAAGCAAGATTTGATATGGAAGAAAAGAATTGCTGAGCCAGTGTCACTGGATAACCAAGGAGGCAAAGGGTGTGTGAGTTAGAAGGGGTTTTTATGGCTTAGAGCAAAGGATAAACCCACCCCAAACAAGAAGATGTTTTCACCAAGCAGGAAGAGAGCACAGGCAAACAAGGCAGCAAATGTGGCAAGGAGAAAAAAGGTCTCAGAATTTTCCACTGCAAGAAAACTGAAAAACAGCTTCTGGCTTAAACTGTGATGTACTGACTGTTAGTGACAGGAGAACAGTGACATGAATATGGAAATTACAGGAGTTATGATTGGCTAGAGATAAAAGTTAAGGGATAGATTGGTTCTACTGTATTGAGATGCTCAGCAAAGAAAAGTAAATAATGCATTATAACCAAAAGAAAAGTAAATAATGCACTGTAACCTAAACCAAAGGGTGTCCAGGCCTGCCTGCAGCTGGAGCTGAGAGCTGTAGGCACAGCTCTGTCACCCACAGCCTGGACTGCTGGAACCTCTTGGATGGAATAAACTGCATTTTGTACACAAGAAACTGCATTTTGTACACAAGAAACTGCATTTTGCATACAATAAACTGCATTTTGGAGAGCCCCTGGAGTCCCACATCTCTCATTTAGGCTCCTACACTGCTGCTCCCAGGTGGGGCAGGACTGGCCCTGCTGCTCCTGGGCAAAGCTCACCAAACCCAGTCCAAGCTGGGGCCCTTCCAGCTGCCCACGGTGAGCGGTGGCTCTGCACTCCCACAAATGCTCCATGCAAAGTGCCCATTGTCCCAGAGAGGCAGAAATCATCCCAGAAACCAGCACCAGCCACAGCCCTGACAGCCTCCCCCAGCCTGGGCTGTGGCTGCACCCCACCCATGGGGAAAATGACATTAATGCAGATTGAAATGCTCAAACAGAGGCCAGTGTCCCCCAGGCAGCAGCACAGCCTCAAAAATGCCCCTTTGGAAAAGGGAGGTGCTTTAAATGGTGGATTTTAGAAAGTGAGATAGTTTTGAAGGCGAATATTCTGAATTTCTAAAGGAGGTCAAGGGGCACCCAGGTTCCCAAAGTTCCCCTGGAGAGAGGAATTCAGGAATTCATGGTTTCTAGCAGTGAGTGCCAGAGTGTCTGGAGGCAATAAAAGGGACCTGGCGTGAGGGGCAGAGCTGGAGCTCCCCATCAGCCTCAGCTGATGGAATTCCCATGTCACAGACATCTTTCATGAACAATCCTTTCTTGGGATTTTTCCCTGTGAGAAGCTGCAGTTTCAGCAACCAAAAGTAAGCAATGGTTATCTGCTGCTGTGGAATGCAACAGGTAGAGCCGTGATTGGTCTCCTGTGGGTGTTGGGATTTCCTGACCACTCATGGCAGAGCTGGCTCTTGCTCTCTGGCTGAGACACAGATCTTTGTTATTCATTCTTGTCTATTCTTAGCTTAGCTAGCTTCTGGAGAAACCTTTTCCTTTCTATTTCTTTTTAGTATAGTCTTAATGTAACTTATATCATAAAATAATAAATCAAGCCTTCTGATCATGGACTCAACATTCTCGTCTCTTCTTCCTCCTGAAAACCCCTGTGACCACATTGCCAGGATGTGAGCCTTGAACAGCTGCAATCCCAGACACCCAGCCTGCACCTCTTTCCCTAAAAGCCCCTCTTTAGGGGCTGCATTTGGCCATTTCCCTGCGAGGGGCTGGCATGAGGGGCTGTGAAGCATCCCTGCATCTCCAGCTGACAAAAAGACACGTAACTCTTCCCAAGAGTGAAAAATGAAGAGCAAGCAGTGGAAGTGCTGCTGAATCCCTGGGATCTGGGGACAGGGAGTTCGGTTTCGCTGCTCTCAGGTAATTTGTTTAAAGCTGCATGGGGCTGGAGCAGGGAGGAAATTAATCTAATTAGAGACCCTCATTAGGATTGTCTGTATCAGAACTTTGCAAAGTCATAAGAGGACATCAAAGTTCTATCTGAGCACAGGGGATTGGCTTCCCACTGCCAGGGGCAGGGATAAATGGGATTTTGGGCAGGAATTCCTCCCTGGCAGGGTGGGCAGGCCCTGGCACAGGGTGCCCACCCTGGATCCCTGGCAGTGCCCAAGGCCAGGCTGGATGGACCCCACCCCATTCCACCCCTGCTTGGATGCCTTGGGATTTTACCTTTTATATTTGCATCTGTTTGTAACCCTGCAGTTCTTTAGTGTGTAACTCTAACCTCCACACACAGTGGGAGCTGCTGCTTCCCCACTTTGGGCAGACACAACAATTCCCCTCCAGGCTGGGAACCAAGGACACCTCACTGCCTCAGGCCCCTGAAGGGCAAACAAAAGTGAGTTTTGGGGGGAGAAAACTTGAGTTAAATGACTTCATTAGCTGAAGCTGTAATTGGAGGATTAACCCCCAGTATACAAATGGACCCAACTTATAAAACTATGAAAATCTGTGACCTGTGCTCCATTTTAGGTGTAGACCCTGGGGGGCTTTGTCTGCCCTAAATGCACCTGAGGGCCCTGCAATACACACAACTGCTTTTGATCCCTTAATTCTGTCTGTCTCTGGTTTTAGGTAGCCCCAAAAAGGCAGGAGCTGCCCTGGCACTGCTGATGCTCCCTGCCTGGTGCTGATTATTCACTTGCTCTGGCTGTTAGTGACAGCCATAAAACCTGACAATGCCTTGGGGGAGCGCTTTCAAAAAGGCTTTTTAATAAACTGTGAAAACTGTTGTTTCAGCAATTGGAAAATAATTAAGGAGCAATTATGGGAGCAAACAGAAATCCTGAGCATATAGGCAAGCTATTAAAATATGTTCTTTAAGAAATTATTGCAGTCACAATGGAAAGAAAAGCGGCTTTTAAATAAAGTTATGGTTACAACAGACTGAAAGGAGGGGGGAAATGAAAGGAATAATTCATGCTGGAAAGAGGAAATACTCCCTGCCCTCCCAGCACACGGTTCATTCATTTGGGAACTGGCCTTCCTGAATTTCCTTATGCACAAACAGAATTGCATCTTTCCCTGGCACTGCCCAGGGCCAGGCTGGACCCTGGGGCTGGGAGCCCCTGGGACAGTGGGAGGTGTCCCTGCCATGGCAGGGCTGGCACTGGGGGGGATTTGGGGTCCCTTCCCACCCAAACCAGGCTGGGATTCTGTGCCTGCCCTGAGCCCTCCCAGCACAGCCCCATGGGCCCTCCAGGAAGGAATTCTGGCTGCCCTCACCCCCAGAGGTGCAGGAGCTGTGGGAGCACACGGATCAGCTGCTGGAGGCTGCTCAGGGAATGCTGCTCCTGGTGACAGCACCTGCTGCCAGCTCCTCCTGCTCTGAGGGGCTTGGGGACCTGGCACAGGTCACCCCGGGCTGCTGTCACCAGCAGGAGCTGTGTCACTGTCACCTGGCTGTGTCACTGTCAGCTGGCTGTGTGCCACTGTGTCACCTGGCTGTCTGTCACTGTCCCCTGGCTGTGTGCCACTGTGTCACCTGGCTGTGTGTCACTGTGTCACTGTGTCACCTGGCTGTGTGTCACTGTCACCTGGCTGTGTGTCACTGTGTCACCTGGCTGTGTGTCACTGTGTCACCTGGCTGTCACACAGGTCACTGTCACCTGGCTGTGTGCCACTGTGTCACCTGGCTGTCACACAGGTCACTGTGTCACCTGGCTGTGTGTCACTGTGTTACCTGGCTGTGTGTCACTGTGTCACCTGGCTGTCACACATGTCACTGTGTCACATGTCACATGACACACTGGCTGTGTGTCACTGTCCCCTGGCTGTGTGTCACTGTGTCACCTGGCTGTCACACAGGTCACTGTCACCTGGCTGTGTGTCACTGTGTTACCTGGCTGTGTGTCACTGTGTTACCTGGCTGTGTCACTGTGTCCCCTGGCTGTGTGTCACTGTGTCACCTGGCTGTGTGCCACTGTGTCACCTGGCTGTCACACAGGTCACTGTCACCTGGCTGTGTGTCACTGTGTCACCTGGCTGTGTGTCACTGTGTCACCTGGCTGTGTGTCACTGTCACCTGGCTGTGTGTCACTGTGTCACCTGGCTGTCACACAGCTCCTCCTCCTGTGCAGCAGAACCAGGAGGGAGCTGCATTGACCCCAGAATCCCAGCCTGGTTTGGGTTGGAGGGACCCCAAACCCCCCCAGTGCCAGCCCTGCCATGGCAGGGACCCCTCCCACTGTCCCAGGTGCCCCCAGCCCCAGTGCCCAGCCTGGCCCTGGGCACTGCCAGGGATCCAGGGCATTTCCAGTTCCACAGACCCAGTTCTGCCCCTTCAGCACTTCCCCACTGCTCAGGTGTAACCTTGCAAGCCCTGGTGGAGTTTTCCTGCTGTTCCCATTTCCCTGCCATGGGATCACAGCAGCCATCCCTCCTGCAGCCCAGAACTGCTCTGAGTTGTTATTTCTGGAGCAGCTGATTCTGCAAGCACGTCACAAGTGAGAGAGTTCTCAGTGCATCACTTCCCTGTCAAAGCAACAAATGCCTTGTTTACCCAGGGACACACCAGGAAAAGGCTGGGATTTCACCCAGGAGCTGGCTCTGACAGTGATGGTAGTTAAAGGCTATCACATGGAACATTGAATTATCAGCTCAACCTGCAGAGCTGCAGCGAGATAACAGAGAATTCTGAATAATAATTGATAGCTCCATGCTGAAATCAATGCTATTAGACTGCACTGATGTAGAGACTCCTTTTACCCATAAAGCACAATTAAAAATTGAACTGGGAAGAGCTTTAATGTGGGGATCTCTGTCACGTGTGTGGCTGCCAGCACCACCCTGACAAACGCGAGAGTGCAAATCCCCGCTGTGGAAATGCTCAGAGAGCCCTGTGCAAAGTCAGGCCTTCCTTTAGAGCTGGGGCTGGGATCACAGCCCGGCCTCCAGGAGCGTTTCCCAGCCACACAGGGCAAGGCCAGGGCCCTGCAGCCCCTCCAACCCCAGGGATCTCCCTGGGCTCCCTCACTGACCTGAGCCTCCCTTTGCCCAGCCTGGAACTCCTCCAGACAGGCTTGGCACCCGCTCCCGGGCACAGGGGGCATTGCTGGGCAGGGCAGGGGCGGCACTGGGTGGTCCCTGTGGGTCCCTTCCTGCCCAGCACATTCTGTGAAATGAGATTTCACAGCCCCCTCTTGGCACAAATAACACAAACCCCACATTGCTCTAAGACAACATTCCCACAGCAATCTTATCAATATCTTAATATTATTTTATCAATAATCTTAACCTTACCAATAGAAGAGAGAGGATTTCAGGTTTTTTCCCTATTCCAGCCCCCAAAAATGGTGAATCCAAGCAATGATGCCACTTCACCCAGAGCCAGCTCTCACAGAGACAGGCAGGGACACCTCCCACTGTCCCAGGTGCTCCCAGCCCCAGGGTCCAGCCTGGCCTTGGGCACTGCCAGGGATGCAGGGGCAGCCCCAGCTGCTCTGGGCACCTGTGCCAGGGCTGCCCACCCTGCCAGGGAACAATCCCCAATTCCCAATCTCCCATCCATCCCTGCCCTCTGGCACTGGCAGCCATTCCCTGGCTCCTGTCCCTCCATCCTTGTCCCCAGTCCCTCTGCAGCTCTCCTGGAGCCCCTTCAGGCCCTGCCAGGGGCTCTGAGCTCTCCCTGGAGCTGCTCCTGTCCAGGTGAGCCCCCCAGGTGTCCCAGCAGAGCTGCTCCATCCTCTGAGCATTTGGTGCCTCCTCTGGACTCCCCAGCAGCTCCAGGGCCCTCCTGGGCTGGGCTCTGCAGGTGGGGCTCACCTGGGCACAGGGGCACAATTCCCAAGCCATGGAAGGAGTTCCAGGGCCCAGGTGTCCCCCCAGAGCCCCCGGAGGGTGACTGAGGCGTTCCTGCACCCCAGGTTTTCCCCAGCCGTGCTCAGGATCCATTCCCAGCATGGAACTGAAGGCAAGAAATGGCCCTGAGCCCCCAGAGCAGCCCAGAGCCCTCAGAGGGGATTCAGAGCTGATCTAATGAAGAGCAAAGCCCAGCTCTGGAGGCAGCAGCAGCTCTTTCCAGCATTATTTGCTGTGCCTAAAGGTGACAGAGGAGCCCGTGTCAGCGCTGGGAGCTGTGATGGATGGAGCCCCACGCTGCTTTTATTGGAACAAATGCTCCAACAAGCCCCATAATGCGATTGTATCTCTGCCTGCTCCGTGTTCTACAAGTGCACATCGCTCCCAGCCTCCTGCAGGAGACTGGCAATCATTTCCTGCAGCAAATAAAATAATTCCCTATTACTCTCTCTTATGAAAATGCCATTTGTTTTGATTTGATAAAGTGACTTCTGTTTAGCATCTTCACAAAGCAGAAGGGTTGGTGGGTTTGATGGATTTTGCTCTCTTTTTTGCAGGTTTAGATGCACCTGTTAAACACACACACACTCATCATTTTCAGATTTGCTGGTTTGGGGATTGGGGGTGCCACGCCGATACAGAGCATTAACTCCCACAATGGCTCTGGGAAGGGATGAGAATGGATCCCCCTCAATCACATTCCTTTGAACAAATGATCTCTGGGCCTACAAAGGCAATTTATAGGTAATAGAACTTTGTTATTTGGTGTTTCACAACAAATGCCAAACAGAATTCCACGGGATAAACTTGCAAGAAGGAGAGATCAGCTGTGTTGGAAGAATAAATCGTTCAAAACCTTCCAAAGGTTAAAAACAACCACGCCAAAACTTTTTAGGGGAAGTAACACACGCTCAGCACTGAGGGCTGGGCCATTCCTTCCATCCCTTTGCAGCCCTGAACCCTCCCTGGCAGAGCTCTGCCCATGCTCCCCAAAGCTCCTGTGCAGCTCCAGAAAGGATTCCCAAACATTTCACCCTTGCCAGGCAGCTCTGGGGGTTCCTGCAGGGCTGGGCCAGGGGGGGCTGCTCACCTGGGCCAGGTGGGGATGGCTCACCTGGGCCTGGCTCACCTGGGGCTGCTCACCTGGGCCGGGCTCCAGCAGCTGCTGCAGGGGTGCAGAGGTGAGCAGGGAGCTCCAGATGTGCAGATCCTGCTGGCAGGAGCCCGCAGGACAGGCTGCCTCATTACAGGGGATAATTAACGACAGCTGCCTGCACGGTTAATTACTGCCAGCAATTAAAGCCAGAGACACATTGCAGCAGACACCCAGCAGGGCTGGGGAGTGGGTGAGGCCAGGGACCCGGCATTCCTGCCCATCCCTTGGAAAAGGTTGGATTTCTGTCCCAGGACATTGTTTGCATTTTCTTATGGAATCCCTGGGGTTGGAAAAGCCCTTCCTGAGCCCACCCTGTCACTGTCCCATCCCCACCCTGTCCCCAGCACAGAGCCCTGGGTGCCACCTGCAGGGATGGGCACTGCAGCCCTCCCTGGGCACTTCCTGAGCCCCCTTTCCATGGGGAAATTCCTGCTGCCTCAAAGCCTTCCTGGAGCTTTTCCTTATTCCTGGCTGTGGCTTCCACTCTTCCCAAAACTCCCCCAGGTTTCTGGTTATGAGCACCCCGTGCTGGACGTGGTGCTGCTGCCCCATCTCAGCACCTTTGGAAGCTGCAAAGGCTTTTTTCCCTCCAGAATCCTGGAATCCCTGGGGCTGGAAAATCCCTCCCAGCCCAAGCTGTGCCCATTCCCCACCCTGTCCCCAGCTCTGAGTGCCACCCCCAGGTGCCACCTGCAGGGATGGGCACTGCAACCCTCCCTGGGCACTTCCTGAGCCCCCTTTCCATGGGGAAATTCCTGCTGTGCCCACCCTGAGCTGCCCTGGCCCAGCCTGAGGCCGTTCCCTCTGCTCCTGTCCCTGTTCTCTGGAATCCCAGGGTCACTGAGGCCAGAGCTGCACCAAGCCCAGCCCTGAGCCCTTGCAGGGATGGAGACCCAGCCCTTCCCTGGCATCCTGCTCCCCAGAAACCTCAACCTGCAAAGAAATCCATGCACAGATGGTGCCAAGGCAGATCCTGGGCTGGGAGCTGAAATCCATTCATCACACACACTGAAATATTTCACATTACAGCTTCTGATACAGGAAGAGACAAGAAATGTGTTCTCTCCCTCAGGAGAGGGGAAACAAAAGAAGCGTAATATTAATTTTAATATTATTTGTTGCCCACAACAGCTTGCAGAACACAAAGAGACCACAGTGGGGTTGGAACATGCTGGTTTAGGAAGCTGCACCCAGGGTAGAGTTTATGAAAAATTAAAATTACACCACCAGGATTTTCTGATAAAAACCCCTTAAAGTTTCATCACAATCAACGGGAACATTTGTCATCTTTATAATGTTTTAGGTTACATTTTCCCAAGTTTTATCATCCTTAGGATTCCCTTGGGAAGGGCAGAGCAATGACAGAGTGTTCAGGAGAGCTCCAGCTCGCAGCCAAACATTCCCATTAAATACAACCAAATACATTCTATTATCATACATGGCAATAAAACACGTTCCATACAACAGATGAATAAAATTAAACATAACCCATGGGCAGCTTGCAAGCAGCAGATTCAGGCAGAGCAGGGGGGGACAGCTCCATCCCCTGAGCTCCCCAGGACCCCTGCCCAGCACCTCCAGCCCACCAGGGATCCCAGCCTGGGGTTCCCCCACATCCATTTCCAGGTGTCTCTGCCCTGCAGAAGGCACAGGAAGGTGGGACATGAAAGGCACTGGGAGATGATGAGGAGAAGCTGTGACCCATGAGCCACAACTGGGTGTCAGACTTTTCATTGTCCCAGCTGGGCTTTAAAATGAGAGACAGAGAAAGGCCCAGCCCCATTAATGCCCATCAGCAGAACTGGGGAAGGAAGAACAAGGACCCTGTTTAAAGGATTTTCCATAGGCAGCGTCCTTAAAGCCCTCATTGGTCTGCAGGACACTGAAGCCCAGGGGCAGCAGGGGCAGCTCCCCAGCCCAGGGGCAGCTGGAAGGGCCAGGCTGGACACGGGGGCAGGGGAGCTGTCCCTGCCATAGCACAGGTGGCACTGGGTGGGATTTAAGGCCCTTTCCCACCCAGAGCATCCCATGACCCTGGGGGTGATCCCTGCCAGGCCCTGGCAGGAGCTCAGGGCTGCTCTCCAGACCCCTTTCTGTAGCTGTGTTCTTTTCTGGAAAATCCTTTCCTTGGGATTGTTCCTCCTGAGAAGCTGAGAGGCCTCAGGAGCAAAATGTACCCAATGGTTATCTGCTGCTGTGGGATGCAACAGGTGCAGCTGGGATTGGGCTCATGGGGTTGTTTCTAATTCATGGCCAATCACAGCCCAGCTGGCTCGGACTCTCTGTCCCAGACACAAACCTTTGTTATCATTCTTTCCTTTTCTATTCTTAGCCAGCCTTCTGATGAAATCCTTTCTTCTATTCCTTTAGTACAGTTTTAATGTAATATATATCATAAAATAAGAAATCAGCCTTGTGAAACATGGAGTCAGATCCTGGTCTCTTTCCCCATCCTGGGCCCCTGTGAACACCATCACACCTTTCCAGGAGGGAGGAGGTGAAACCCCCCAGTTATTCCCTGCCTGGGCTGTTCTCCCTCCCTGTGGCACCTGGAGGCTGCAGGGCTGGGAGGTTTTGGAGGAGCAGCTCCAGGTTTGCCTGCCTGCAAGCTGACAGCTTGCTCTAGGAGCAAACAGAGGCTGTAAAAGCTCTGATTTGTCTTTTCAACACACATTTCCAGCAGGATACTCTCTGGAAATATAAATCTTGAAGTCTGCACGCTGTCCTGGCTGTATGGGTGTACAGAAGTACAGAGCTGCCTTGCCCCACTTCACTTCCGCTCTGATGACTGATGCCAGCTTTTATTCCCTTTAACACTCCAAGAAATCACCCAAGGAGTCACAAATAATAGGGAAACGTCAGGCCCAGGAAGTTATCTCACTTATCCCATCTGAGAAATCCCTTCCCTTTGGGCACTGCTTCATCTGCTCCCCCAGAAAATTGCCTTACAACGAGACAGAAAAGCCAAGTGGCTTTGGGCTTATCTGAAAGGGCATTATTGATAATTACAGGGCTCCTGTTCCAGCCCGAGCTGTCCTGGCTCAGGATGAATTCGTTGTGAAGGGAAGCAGGAGCTGGAACTCCCCCTGCTCTGCGCTGGCAGAGCAGCACAAAACCTCATGGAATGTGTCTGGAATCCCAGCACGAGTGCCAGCAGCAGGGAAGGGGCAGTAAAAGAGATTTACCTGTGCCCATGGAGGATGCAGTTTGACACCTACACCCATGAGCTGGGGAAGCTGCACTTGGAATAAGTGGAATGAGAATAAATAAATGGTGTTTTACAGGGGAAGCAAGTGGACAATGGGGAAGTACCTCAGGCTTTTAAAGCCTGCCTGCAGGAATATCACTTCACCTCCCACAGCTCTGATAGGCTGTTTCTGCCAAATCAAGCAATGTTTCTGTCACCTCAGAGGAGTAATGTTGAGGATGCCCAAGGGCTCTGTACCTGCCTGCCAGCGCCGTGTGTCACCCTGACACAGCCCCCAGCCCTCTGCAGCAAACCTTACCTGGCACAGCTCCTGAAAAACAAAAAAAGCAGCTGGGTTACCCAAATCGTTCCAAATCCAGGCATTATCTGGATCCCCACCAGCTCCCAAATTGTCCCTGTCACTCCCCGTGCTGTCAGCTCACTTAAAAACCGAAGTCAATAAAGATGAAACTGCCTAAGGAGCAGGAGGTGTTTTCCTTTGCTAATATGCTCTGCCTTCAAAGCAAACATAATTTTACAGCACCTTTAAATATCAACACGTGTGCAGTGTTTGTTCCATGCTGAGCACAGCCAGCAGAGACAATCCCCAGGAAAGGATGGGCTGGGGCTCCTTCCCCTGCCCCACCAGCCACGGGCAGCATGGAGCACCCGTTGTGTCCTAAACTGGGCAAACTGGGCATGGCTCCGGGCTGGTGGCAAGCTGGGCAGCAGGCACAGCTTGCACTGGGAGGGTTTCTCCAAGCCCATGAACTGACCTGCAGCACTCCCCGGGTCCAAACTGCCCCCAGATCAGAGAGAAAGCCCTGCAGGAGCAGGGAGCCCCCCACTCACCTTCCCAGCTGGGCTCCCTCCTGCTCCCTTTGCCTCTTTTCTGGCCTTTTTATAGAAATGAGGTCAATGGAGGAACCACCTGCAGCTGAACCCAGCTCCCTGGCAGTGGGGCTGAGGGGCCCCTGCTGGCGCCAATTCTTTAAAATGTGGTTTGGAAAAAGGAATCGGTGACATTCAATGAGCTCCACAGCAAACTGGGGTGTTTAGACCTGTTGTTTTATGTGAAATATATAAAAAATAGATACAGAGAATGTGGGATGTTCTTTGCAAAATGATTTACCCGTTTTCTTCTGGTCTCCTGTGTGTCAGATGAATCATTTTCTTACTGTAAGGATGTGCCCAGAGACAAAGGTGGGATGAGCTCTTGGAGTGGAATGAAAAATATAACAATTTCAATATAAAGAATCAATTTCAATATTAATAATCAATTTTCCAACATACAATCAATTTCAATATATAACAATTCTACATACTAAAATAGATAGAAATACAGATATGCATCGCCTTATCCCTACACTCATTTAACGAATGGATTAATTGGTGATGGCAGGATGCAAGCACCTGTTTGATTCCCTCACCCAGCCCACAGCAGCCCCCAGCAGGAGGGAAATGTGCCCTGAGGGACAGAACAAACCCCGAGCGGGACAGGAGAGGTTTCCTGAGCAGGGAGCAGCTCCCAGCTCCACCCCAGCCTGACAGTGACCGATGGGACACAGCTCAATAAAGATCCCACATTCTCTGCAAACCAAGGCGATTCATTAGGCTAAAAGGCATCATTCACTCCAGGTAATTTATATTGCACAGGTAATTTAGGTAATTACCTCAACAACCAGGTAATTTATATTACACAGCAAACTTGCCTCTCTCCCCCTCCACCCCCCCATGGATTTGCTGTTGTTATCCTTTGTTAAACGACACTGAACCTTCCCATAAAAGCTGGAATGGTGTCTTTGATGGGCTTTGTGTGTTTTCACATGGAAAACAGCTCCTGGGCAGGAGCTGCAAGCCTTGCACTGCTATCCTACTGGGTCTTATTACTTCCAGGAGAGGATTTATGGGATTG
Organism: Molothrus ater; assembly: GCF_012460135.2. Lineage (NCBI taxonomy): Eukaryota > Metazoa > Chordata > Aves > Passeriformes > Icteridae > Molothrus > Molothrus ater. The sequence goes on from NC_050485.2 coordinate 35,142,635, forward strand.
CTTGTAGCAGGTAAAAGCTGCTCTATGCAAGCACTCCCTGCAGCTTTCTGAGGAGGAATCTCCTCCTTTCCTCAGGTCAGCTGCTCCAGAGCCTGGCCAAGGGCAACAGGCAGGGCCAGAGCTGGGACAGCCCCTCCTGGCGTTCCCAAATCCCAGTGTGCCATTCCCAAAATCCCAGTGTGCCATTCCCAAAATCCCAGAGAGACATTCCCAAAATTCCAGTGAGCCTTGGACAGCCCCTCCTGCCATTCCCAAATCCCAGTGTCCTTCCTGCCATTCCCAAATCCCAGTGAGCCTTGGACAGCCCCTCCTGGTGTTCCCAAAATCCCAGTGTGCCATTCCCAAAATCCCAGTGTGCCATTCCCAAAATCCCAGTGAGCCATTCCCAAATCCCAATGTCCCTCCTGCCATTCCCAAATCCCAGTAAGCCTTGGACAGCCCCTCCTGGCATTCGCAATCCCAGTGTCCCTCCTGCCTTTCCCAAAATCCCAGTGAGCCTTGGACTCCATGATCCTGGAAGTGTTTGCTCATTAACACTCCTGATTTCTGCTGCAGCTGGAGTGTTTTGGTATCTATCAAATGTCCTTGCCTGAGAAAAGAAAGCCAGAAACCCCTCCCAGGCCTCCTTAACGAGCCCGAAAGGTTCGGGAGAAGGGATGGGAAAGAGCCAAAGCTGAAATCCAAATGGGATTGCTTGTTTTGAAGGAAGCCCTTTGATGGCACTGTGTAGGACCCAGGACATTGCTCTGTGCCTTGGATTGTAGCCCATGGAAACAATTCCCAACTTTGTGTGAGGAGTTCCAAGCCACAAGGGTTTGAGTAGAATGACAGTGAATTTGTCACAGGGTGAAAAAGTGGAATTTTGGGGATTTTAGAATGGGGGTTCAGGAGGCAAGATGGAGGAATCTGGGTGTGTCCAGTCCTTTTTCTTCTTCTTGTCCACCTTGTCCTCCATCCTCTGCTGTGATGGTGACACTTCTGGATTGGTTTAGAGCAGAGCCAGACTGTCTGACATAGGGGATGGGTATTGGAAAATTATTGTAAATAAAGTACAGGCAGTTTTTAGTATCTAAAGCTAACACCAGCCTGAGGGTGTGGAAAAAGTAGAATTTTGGAAAAGTAGAATTTTGGGGATTTAGAATGGGGGTTCAGGAGGCAAGATGGAGGAGTCTGGGTGTGTCCTGTCCTCCTTGTCCTCCATCCTCTGCTGGGATGGTGGCACTTCAGGATTGGTTTAGAGTACAGACTGACTGTCTGACACAGGTGATGGGTATTGGGAAATTATTGTAAATAAAGCACAGGCAGTTTTTAGTGTCAAAAGCCAACACCACGCCAAGGGCAGGGACTGAGCCACACCCCAACCTCTGGACAGATCTCAGCAGGTCAGAGAGAGGATGGAACAGAGAAGAGAAAATGAACAACCTTGAGAACCAGAGCTGAGGAATGTCAGCTCCTTCTTTGGTCACAGGGCTGGGAAAAAAAAGAGATTTTCTAATACTTCAGGAGTCATCCCAAGCACAGAAAGCTGAGAGCTCTGTGCTGGCTTTGAGGGGCCGCAGAGGGGCCACCAGAGCCCCCTCCTGCCCCTTGTGACAGCAGCAGGGGCCCAGGGCTGGAGAGGGGCTGGGTTTGGGTTCCCCATTCCACCCAACCCTGCCAGGGATCCCCTCCCACAGGAGCTGGGTGTGAGCACAGGGCAGGGGAAGGCTCTGCCCACACCCAGGAGGGACATTTGGGACGCAGAGTTTGTGACCTGCAGCCAAAAAGGAAAGTTCTACAGAAACCTGTCCCTTGTGCCAACCTGCCAGTTTGTGTCTGATGGATGCTGAGGGACTCAGCCCTGCTCCCTGACAGCTTCCAAATTAAACTTGGGGCTGCTTAGGAGGCTGTCAGTCAATAAATCCAAGTGTTTTAGACGTCCAAGGCTGTTTCTCCTGCCTGTTAGACAGGATGGATGGGTTGGTCTGTGGGAACATGGAAGCACCGACCACCTTGGCTTTCCCTGCTTCTGGCTCGTGTTTATGTGGCTGCTGAGGGAGATTTTGTGCTTTACAAAGATCTCAGGAGCTGTTAATTGCTTGGGCTGAAATAACTCTGATTCCTGCCCGCACCACTGCTGAGAGCAGGGCAGGAATTCCCAGGAGAGCCCCCCTTACCTGTGCTGCCTGAAGCCTGTTAGGAAACACCAGCACCAAACAGTTGATTTTCCCCTCCCAGGCTGCTAGCACACCTCTCCCTCCCCCAGATTTCACCCAGCAGCTCATACCAAGCCAGCTTCGGGTCTCCAACAGCACCCCTGAGCTGTCCTCCTGTAATGAAGTCATTAATTAGCCCCCTGATATCCATGGAGTCCTCCTCATCGTTCTCTGTCCCCTTTGTCAGAGTCACCTTTGATTTACCATAGGAGGGGTCACTGGAGGTGGCACCTGGGCACATCTGGAGCCAAGGCCTGGAGGGTTTTCCCAGCCAGAGGGATTCTGAGACTCCCTGAGGTCAGCATCCTCTCCTGGGCTGCAGCTTCCCTGGCTTTCCTCAGTCTGCCCCGTCCTGGTTTCAGCAGATTTAATGAAGACGTTCTGGAAACGAGGCCTGAGACAAGCGACGAGCAAAGTCCCCAGACTGGGCTGAATGAAAAGCCCTAATGAGGCCATTTGGGGGTTCCCCGTGCCAGCTTCAGGGCTCTTCCCAAGGATTGCCTCATCAGGCGCTTCCGTGGAGCTTTGGGAAGTTCTGCTGGGACACCCGCGACGGGCAGTGACCTGTGGCGCCAGCCTGAGCGAGTAAATGGAATAAAGGCCCCTCCTCTGCAGGAGGCAGCCACAAATCCCAGGCTTTCCTGACAGCACTGCGCGGCAGCAGAGGGGGATGAGGGGCATCTCCCCATTCCCAGCAAAGCAAGGGCTCCTTGACATCCCTGGCAGCTCTGATGACATTGCAGAGCAGCTCTGCCCGCTGGATCCGTCCCTCAGCTCGCAGCCCAGCTCTGAGGCTTTGCAATGGGATAATGGGGCTATGATCCCCTGGAAGTCGCAGGGAAATTCAGGCTGTGAGACAATTATGTCGTATTTGATAAGGCTAATTGACATTTCAGGGCAGGACTTAACTAAGACTGAGGTTAAAGCTTTGGGAAGTGATAGGAACTATTTAATATGTCGTTTAGGAAAAAGAATCAATGATATTCAATAAGCTCCACAGCAAACTGGGGCATTTAGACCTGTTATTTTATATGAAATATATAAAAAATAGATACAGAAACCGTGAGATGTTGTTTTGCAAAATGATTTACCTGGTTTCCTCTGCTCTCCTGTGTGTCAGATGAATAATTTTCTTACTGTAAGGATGTACCCAGAGACAGGGGTGGGATGAGCTCTTGTAAGAGACTTGGAGTCAAATAAAAAATACATCAATTTCAATATAAATAAAGCAATTTTATATACTAAAATAGATAGAAATAAAAATATGTATTGCTTAGTCCCTACATTCATTCAGGGAAATTCTCCTTTTCTACTCTCTCAGCTCTTACAGGCAAAGTGCCTTTGAATCTGGGACCTTCCACTATCCCAGGGTGCTCCCAGCCTCATCCAGCCTGGCCTTGGGCACTTCAAGGACCCAGGGCCTGCCCACCCTCCCGGGGAACAATCCCTAATTCCCAAAATCCCACCCATCCCTGCCCCTGGGTGCCTCAGGAAGAGCAGCTGCAGCAAAGGCTGACCACGTGCTGCTGACATGGACCATAAATTGCATGTTAATGCAATAAAAGGTACTTCACATTAGGTGTTATAATGCAATAACACTGCATGTAATTTTCCTGTTTAAAATCCCATTTAAATCCTGTTTGTCTGACCTTTTTTGTAGGAAACACAGAGCCAGGGGAAGGCTCCTGGCTGTGCTCGCTGAGGATTCCCCACGAGCACTGTGAAAAACGCCAATCACTTGTTTTTAAAATTTTAAAAGTTTAATAGTAATAAAATGGTTATAAAAATAGCAATACAATCAGAGTAATAACAATTTGGACAATTTGGATTAGGACAATATGAGACAATAGAGACAAAGAGTTACAGGCAGTCCGGGCACCTTTTCTGGGGGAAATAAGCCCGAAAAAGGCCCCACGTTAACAGAGGATTAACCCTTAAAAGCAACAGCCTGTTGCATATTCACACACCTCATCCATGATGCAGAAATTCCATTCAAACACAGGATTCTGGCTGGGCAGTGTCAGCTGCTTCCTCTGAATCCTGACAGCACTTTTGAGGTAGGCAGAAGTTCATTTCTCCTGATAATGGAGCAATAAATTCCCTTTCTCTGAAAGATTCAGGTGTCCTGTGGCTGCTGTCTCACTGTGAGTCCTTTCTTTAAAAAAGTATCCTACATAGCACAGTTTCTATTTTAACAATTTTTATAACCTGAAACTATATTGAACACAGTACTTAAGAGAATTAATACAGCATCACTTTCTAACACAACACATCTAATATTCATTTGAATATTTGTGAAAAGCCAATCATAAATTACATGCGTTTTTCACAAGAACCTCCCAGCTGTGCTGCCTCACCCAGGAGCTCCACAGCAACCTCTGCATTCCCTGGAGCTTCCACAGATCCCGCAGATCTTCACCAGGCCTGGGAACCCAGAGGGATGAACCTGCTGGTTTTAATCCTCAGAAGGAAAAGCCCCACGTGCAGCCCTCCTGTGTCAGGGCTGGAGAGAAACCCAAGAGGTTTCCTTCACTCAGCTGGGGGATAATGCAGGGTGAGGAGAGGAATCCCTCTGTTTGCCTGGAACAGATTTTGTCACCCTGCAAGGAGAGAAGGCGCCTCACAGAGCATCGAGGTAGGTGAAGAAGAACATGGTGTGTGTCAATATTCCTGTAAAATCCTGCACTCAAAAATGGTGAAAATCCAGAGTTCTGAGGAGCCCCGAGGACAGCAGCAGCTGAGGAGAGAAACACCTGGGTTTATCTGTTGTGAATTTTGGGAGCTGCAAGACTCAGTCAGCACCACAAAAAGGGTTGAGCGTTGCACCCCAGCCCTGGAATGAAATGTCAATGAAGGGATTTCCATTTCCACTGCTCCTCTCCATTTCCCTGTTACCTGGTGCCTTTGTTCCTGCTCTGCTGAGCCTTTCCAGCTCATGCCCAGCTCCTGGGCTGGCCTTTGATGTGGGGCTCCAGCAGCCTCCTGCAGCTGCCAGGATCTTGAAAGGGAAATAAATTCTGCTGTGTGGAAGGCACTGGAGCTCCAGCCACGCTGGGATCTCCTGCACGCTGCAGAGGAGGATTTATCTGCAGATGAAAATCACCTCCCAGGGCTCCCCGGTGGCTTTTGTCCCCCTTTCCCTGCTCCCCGAGGGGATGGCTCCTCCTGGCACAGCTCTGACAGCCAGAATATCTCTTACAACGGATGTGAATGGGAATTCACAGCCAAGCATTCACCCCGGGGGACTCGGGGATTCTCCAAGGGTTCCACCAGCTTCCAGAAGGAGCTGGGAGCAGAACCGGGAGCAGAACCAGAACCAGGAACAGAACTGGGAGCTGGGAGCAGAACCAGGAGCAGAGAGCAGAACCAGGAATAGAATGGGGAGCTGGGAGCAGAATCAGAACCAGGAGCAGAACCTGGAGCTGGGAGCAGAACCTGGAGCAGAACTGGGAGCAGAATGAGGAGTTGGAGCAGAAGCAGGAGCAGGAGCAGAAGCAGCCCAGTCCAGTCTGGCATTCTGCTGTTCTGCCCTCCCAAAGGCCTCTCCTGCTCCCTCCTCGCCAAGCTCAGAGGGCTGGGCAGAGCTGGGCCCATTCCCAGCCTGTGTCCCAGCCCCGTGGGTTCCTCAGTGGGACTGAAGCCGATCCCCTGCCCAGCCTCCCCTCCAATCCATTCAGTTATTAAGGCCCAGTTTAGCAGGGGTTGAGCTTTGCAGCCTGACAAAGCAGCAGCACAGGGCTTGTTTATGAGGAGAATAAACAGGGATTGAAAGTGCTCTCCTAACGCTGGGATTGAGCTCTCCTGAATAAAAGGGGAAAAGCAAATTATTGTTGTTTGCTCTGTAAGCAGCTTGAGTTCTTTTCTCTTCCAGGGAAACCAATTAGGCCTTTTAATCTACTTAAAGAGGGGAGGGGAGGAGTGTATGACCACAAAAATCCACATTCCTGGCTGTCCTTCTGCTCCTGCAGGTCCCCTTGTCCAGGAGAACCTACACAGGGAATTTCAGGGGCTTGTTCTAAAGAAAATATTCCCAGATTCCAGAAAATATTCCCAGATTCCCCTCCAGTTGCCTTCTCCAAGCTCCATCCTGCTCCAGGACATGAGGCCACCCTGGTGAGGTTCTGTTCCATGAAATGTTCCATGGGGTGCAGCTGGTGGTGGGCAGGAGCAGGTTAATGCTCACCTTAATGTGAGGGCTGTAATTAGTGGCATCAGGAGCAGGTTAATGCTCACAGTTAATGGGTAATTAGTGTGTAATTAGTGGCATCAGGAGCAGGTCAATGCACAGCAGCCTCCTGGTGACAGATGAAGAGGGTTGGTGGCTCCTGTCACCTGTTCCATTGTCCCTCTCCAGCTGCTGCTCCAAACCAGCCCCGCTGCTCCCAATCCCAGCCTCTGCCTCCTCCGACGTTTCTCTTTCAGCTCCTGCTCGTGTTATTTATTCCATCTGATATTCTCAAATCAAGCAGTGGATCTTCAAAAGAAGCCCTTGATCAAAGTGCAGCTCCACCTGGGCCTGGTTCTGGCCGGGTTCAAGCCGTGACTCCCCTCCCTGATGGCAACGTGATCATGGAATATTTCACTCCCAGGCTCTGAAAGAAATGCTGCTGATTGATAATTTTCCATTTCCTTCCCATTCCCTCTCATCTCCTTGGACTAAAGTGAAACAATCTTCTCTTTTTAGAGAGCCTGTTTGATGTTGCTGGGAACGTTGGACTCAGCTAATTCAGAAAGATTTAATATTTATTTTTTAATATTTATTTTTATCTTTATTTTTGCAGTTATTATCCCTGGCTGGGGGATAATAACCTGCACTGGCAGCTCTGGAATAATGGGGATGGTGATTCCATGCCAGCAAGGGAACAAGTCTGGGACATTTTGGGAGGAAGTGGGGAGGAAAAAAGCTCCAAAAGGTGATGGGGCAGCTGGGATGGGGCAGCAGCACCACGTCCAGCACAGGGTGCTCATAACCAGAAACCTGGGGGAGTTTTGGGAAGAGTGGAAGCCACAGCCAGGAATAAGGGAAAGCTCCAGGAAGGCTTTGAGGCAGCAGGAATTTCCCCATGGAAAGGGGGCTCAGGAAGTGCCCAGGGAGGGTTGCAGTGCCCATCCCTGCAGGTGGCACCTGGGGGTGGCACTCAGAGCTGGGGACAGGGTGGGAATGGGGCACAGGGTGGACTCCAGGGCTGAGAGGGCTTTTCCCACCTCAGGGATTCCAGGATTCTGTGACTCTGGCTCCTGGCACCGGGGTCAGTGTTTGCAGTGCCTTGGAGGAGAGCTGGGTGATCCTGCTCGGTGTGAACCTCTCCAAATCACCTTTTCTGGAGCAGTTTGGCTGTCAATGTTTAGGGCTGACAGCACATGAAATAAGAGCAGGTTTGGAGCCTGGAGAGATCACCAGATACAACAACCACGTGAGATAAAAGCAGACATCAAATGTTCTCCATGTGCTCCCTGATTACAGCACAATCATTGCAGAGTCTGGAGGACAAACCCTCCCATGGCAGCACTTCAGGGAAGGCACAGGGCCCCTGTGGGAGCCCAGAGCCCTGCAGGCACCTTTCCCTGGTGCCACACCCCAAACCCCACACCCTAAGCCCCAAACCACCCCTGGAGCTCAGAGATAGCCTCAGGCACAGGAGGAAGCGCTCCTGGCACTGCTGGGCCATTTCACCTGCTGTCCTTCACAATGGAGAACAAATGGCACCTGTTGGCTTTCTCATCCTGGGCCTCGTCTGACTGGGAAAACACTCAGAGACAAATCCCAGCCCGATTTTTCCTGCAGAGTGTCAGGAAAATTAATGCACAAACACCAGAGGTTTGTGTCCATAAAGGAGACAGAGGAGTCCCTTTCTGGCTGTATTCCAATAAAGGCAGAGGCCATGGGGCATTCCCCTGGGGTCTCTCTAATTTTTGGAGGATGCAGCCTCCTTTTTATCCCAATTTCCCAGCCACATTTTCCTTCTCTGTTTCCCCATTTCTGAGGTACTTGAGGGGTTCAGACTCCCCAACACACCTGATACCAAAGATCTCCCTCTAATGTGTAACCCTGCCTTTTCATTTTTAATTCTTATGGAATTTAGGGGTTTTCCCCCATTTCTGAGGTACTTGAGAGGTTCAGATGCCCCAACACACCTGATCCCAAAGATTCCCCTCTAATGTATAACCCTCCCTTTCAATTTTTAATTCTTATGGAATTTAGGGTTTTTTCTTCCCCATTGTTTCTTTCATCTTTCAATGTCTAATTTCATTTATCAGCAAACCTAAAGTTCATTTGTCAAAAGCAAATATCTTTTTCCATTCATCAATGAGTGGAACCCTTCCCATTGTTCCCTTCATCTCTCAGTGCTGGTTTTACCTACCAGCAGACCCACAGCTGGTTTGGAAAGACAAACCTGCCATCCCTCTCAAGAGTGTGCCAGAAAATGGATGCAGCAGGCAGGCAGGACGTGGTGCTGGAGATTCTCCTGCGGCAGGCACTGGAGGGGAGGGCTCTGGAGAGGAATTCTGGAATGCTCCTGCCTGCCCTTCCCCTGTGCCCCAGCATGGATCAGAGCCTGTCTGCCTGTGCCGCCTGGGAGAGGGCACTGCCACCACCTGTCCTGGTTTAGGGCAAATTGGGGAGAAAAACTCCAAAGGGGGCCCCTCCAGAAAGCAAACCCACACAGCCCCTCTGCCCAACTGGGTCAGGAAGGATTCCTTGGAGAGAAGTGGAAAGAACCTGTTTATGTACCAGGCACAGCACCCCCAGCACACAGAATGAACAATACCAGCTGACACCACTCTGTCACCGCTCTGAAATGATGACAAATCCAGAAAGTCTCTCTTGGGGGTGGTTGCTCTGTTCTCAGTCCCTCCTGTGCTGGGGCAGCTGCTGCAGCCACAAGGTGCAAACTCTCGGTGTTCCCCAGGTCCCAGTCCGGAGCAGGTTTGAGTAGGTCCAAAAAAGGGAAAGGAGAAACAGTCCAGGGAAAATTTGGGCTGCTTAGCTAAACTAACTAATGAGCAGAAACAAGGGCAAAGCAGGAGCAAGAGCAAAGGGAAAAGCCAAGCAAAAAGCAAAAGCAGCACCAGGCACTGCCCTGTCTGTGTGTCCCTCCAGCCATGAGGGAGCGGCTGAGAGCAAAACCAAACCAAAACCTTCGCTCTGCAGAGCCAGTCTGGGAGGCACAGAACATGATATCCAGCATGGACAGAGCACAGGAATGGGGATACAGCATCAGAACATCACCCTGGGACAGCTCCTCGCCATCCCAGGAGGGGCTGATAACACAACCCTGGGACGTTTCTGACTGCTGGGAAAGGAGTTTCTGCTCAAAGGGTCAGGAGTTTTCCAGTCAGAACAGCCTCTGATAACAAGGAGGAAATTGGAATAAGCCAATATATCTCATGCTGCTACAGAGCCCTTCGCTGAGCTGCCTGCATTTCCATCTGCTCAATGTGATGGATTTATTTCCTGAGCTTTGGGGGCACTGAGAATTTGTATTGAGTTTTTATTTGGAGTCATTAACGCGGCCCAGTGACAGCCTAATGGAAATCAGTGTAAGCAGAAAGGACCATGGATCCACCCAAGGGCTGGGAGGGACCTCAGAGCCCTGGGCTGGTGGCAAGGAGGAACAGATTTGTTCCAGCTCTGAGGAACAAACCCTTCCCTGGCCCTGAGGTCCTGGCCTGAGCCTGCCCAGCTCCCACAGTGGAGATAAAACAGATAAAACAACCATGAGAGGAAAATGAAGACACCAATGTGGGGATTTACACTCAGCTCAAACCTTAGCTCAGCTCAGCATTTACCCTGAGCTCAAACTCAGCCTGGGCAGGCACAAAAGGGGCCCTGGAAGCAGGAGGGATGGAAAAGGAAAATGCAGCATTTATCCCTTCTGCCTGCTGCATGGAGGAGCCCAGAAAATTTACAAACAACGCAGATTAATCCTGGAAAATTTGAAGTTCAAATCAGTACTCCTGTTCTTTTGGTGAGGCTCAGTGTTTCCCAGAAAGAGCTGAGATCCTGGCCAGGGTGTGCTGGATCAGCTCTGACCATCCACAACCCTCCTCCACTGCAGCACACACAGCTCCTGTTTGAGCTCACATCAGAGGGGAAAGGCAGAGATCACAAACCCTGCTCAGAAATCTGAGCACTTGTGGTGGTGCTCACAGGGGGCTGAGGGAAGAGACCAGGATCTGACTCCATGTTTCACAAGGCTGATTTATTATTTTATGATATATATTACACTAAAACTGTACTAAAAGAATAGAAGAAAGGATTTCATCAGAAGGCTGGCTAAGCTAAGAATAGAACAGGAAGGAATGATCACAAAGGTTTGTGTCTCAGACAGAGAGTCCGAGCCAGCTGGGCTGTTATTGGCCATGAATTAGAAACAACCCCATGAGCCCAATCCCAGCTGCACCTGTTGCATCCCACAGCAGCAGATAACCATTGGGTACATTTTGTTCCTGAGGCCTCTCAGCTTCTCAGGAGGAAAGATCCTCAGGAAAGGATTTTCCATAAAATGTGTCTGTGACAAGCACTGACACAGGCAGCAGCTCTGAAATGTGGGATTCTGCTCCAGGCTGAGCTGGGAGTCACTCCAGGGCTCTCCAGCCTCCTCAGTCCCTGGTGAGGAGCATGGGGGACACTGCTGGACTCCAGCCCTGGGCTGGAGGGAGCAGCACAGCTGGAATTTGGTTACAGAGGGAAGGGACAGCAGAGCACAATCGAGATGTACTGCAACTTTAATTCCAGGTTTGGAGAAATAAATTTGAGCTAATTTGCTAAACACCATTTAATGGCTTGGGAAATTAGTTTTCCTGAATTAAGACATTATTGAATCCTGGTGTTTATGAGTTTGGGAACCTGGCAGAGCACAGAGCTCAGTGCCTGAGCTTTCTGCTCCCCCTGTACTGTAAATTACACAGTGCTGGGACAGCTCCACCCTGGGCACCAGAACTGCCCCGAGAGTGGGCTGGGGGCTGTGGGGTGGGACTGGAGCTGCCCCCAGTGAGGGCCGGGCTCAGGCACCAGCCAGGGCGGGATGCTGGGGGCTCCTCTTTGGAGGCAAAACCACCAGGCTGCTCCTGATGGAGGCAGGAGCCCAGCCTGAGTCAGGCTGCAGGGACCCCAGGGGGACACTGCTCCAGCAGGGCCACCCCAGGGCACAGCAGCGTGTCCCTGTGTCCCTGGAATGTCCCTGGGATGAGACCCCAGCCCTCTCTAGGGGCTGGCACTGCCTCCTGTGCCCATTGAGCTCCAGGGACCCTGGAATGTCCCTGGAAGGAGACCCCAGCCCTGTCTGGGCTCTGCTCAGGGCTGGCACTGCCTCCTGTGCCCGGGGAGCTCCAGAGACCCTGGAATGTCCCTGGGAGGAGACCCCAGCCCTCTCTGGGCTCTGCTCAGGGCTGGCACTGCCCACTGCAGTTCTGCCTCCTGGGCAGGGGAATTGCTGGGATCAGTCCCTGCCCCTGCACCTCCCAATCTAAACTGTCCAAAATAACAGAGGTGGCAGCCAGGGCTGTCCTGGGCACAGCCAGGGCTCTCCTGGGCACAGTCAGGGCTGTCCTGGCACAGCCAGGGCTGTCCTGGGCACAGCCAGGGCTCTCCTGGGCACAGCCAGGGCTGTCCTGGGCACAGCCAGGGCTGTCCTGGGCACAGCCAGGGCTCTCCTGGGCACAGCCAGGGATCTCCTGGGCTCAGCTGCTCCCAGCAGGGTGAAAATCCCAAATTGCCAGGGAGAAGGAGCAGATGGGAGCCAGAGGCAGAGCTGGGGGTGGCACAGCAGCCCCAGAGCCGTGGGGATTGCAGGGCAGCAGGAGCAGTGCTGGATCCCTCTGCCCTGACCCTGAGAGATCCCAGGAGATTCCCCAGGATTTCAGCAGAAGCTCCAGGGCTTTTCAGCCCACCCTTCTCACAGAGCCAGGGCAAGGCAGGAACAGCCAGGATTTGCTGTGGTTGAAATTTGTGCCTTGTGCTGTCTGAATTCCCCGGTGAGGGACGGGCTGGATTCCCTGGAGCAGGCAGAGGCCAGGAGAAGCAGAGGCAGAGCATCCAGAGGGCACAGAGCAGCCAGGCCAGCTGGGAGGATGGAGCTGCAGGAGCCCAGCCTGCCAAGGACACACGGGCACAGATCCTGGGAGATTCCTGTAGGGAGGACCTGGAATCATTCCCAGGCTCCCTGTGTGGCGCTGCTGGGTGCAGGCACCAAGGGCTGCATCCCAGCTGGTGCAGAGCCTTTGTCCCAGCCTAAATCTGGGTTTTTATAAGAGAGTGGCCTCACTTGGAGAATGCACTGAGAGCTCCCCACTGCCTCAGCAGAGCTGGGCAGGCAGAACGTTGCCATGATCAGTCAGGAGATGAAAAATCAGAAAACAGGCTAGCTCTATCCAAGAGGAAATAAATCAGAGGGGATCCTGCAGGGACTGATGGAATTACAAAAAGAAGAGCAAGAGGCATCAAACCTGGTACTTGATATCTCTTGCTGGGTACAAAACACCAATTTCTAACCCAGAACTAATTTTCCTTCTGACTTCCTTTGTTTCTCTGAGGACACAGCCTTCCATGGAGTGCAGCAGCATCCTGCAGGGGGATACCCCTGGGAAAGGAGCAGGCAGATCCTGCTGGGAGCCACAGGGATGGAGCCTCCTGCTGCAGCCTCTCCCTCCCTGGGCTGCCCTCTGGGCATGGGGGCTGCACAAGGTGGAGCAAATAAATGCCACGAAAGCAGCCCCTGCTGCAGCTCTGGGGAGGTCCCAGCCTGCTGGGCTGGGCTGGGCACACACCCACGGATTTCGAGGCACGCTCTAATTCCATGATTGACTCATTGGCTTTGGAAGGAGTAATCCCAGCTAAGAGGCTTTTCCTCAGCACAGCTGAGTGGCTGATCAGAGGAGATCATCACAGTAATGTACACGTCAGGACACTGGAGGTTTGCCAGGAAGGTTTGGCTGGGCTGCTGTAACCCAGCAGGTTTAGGAGCTCCATGTTCAGGGCAGTCCCAGCAGCATCACAGGGTGGGAAGGGTAACCAAAAGTTGATGCTTTGAGCAGATTTTACCTGAGAGGTGTCAGCAGCACCTGCCACACCTTCCCCACCACCAAGGGGCCAGGAAAGTGCAGCTCATTCCTGGGACACCCCCAGGGATGGGCACTCCAAACCTCCCTGGGCAGCACCTGCCAAGGCCTGAGCACCCTGGTTTAAAGAAAAAATAAACAACAACAACAACAACAAAAAAAAAAACCAAAAAAACAACAACAAAAAAAAACCCACAAAAAACCCCAAAACCAAAAAACAAACAGACAAAACCACAAAAAAAACCAAAAAAAAAACCCAAAAACCCAAACCAAAGCAATCAACCAAAAAATAAAATAAAATTTAAAAAACCTAAAAAAACAAAAACCGCAAAAAAAAAAGAAACAAAACTATCAAAAAAAAAAAAAATCCAAACAAAAAAAATTAAAACAAACAAACAAAAACAAAAAAGCCCCAAATAAATGGATGCCTTGTGCAGGCTGCCCTAGAGCAGAGGCTGGGCAGAGCTCCAGAATAAAGCAGGGATTTATTCAAAGCATCCCCTCCATGGATCCACCTTGGGCAGCACCAGAGCCCAGCCAGGGCTGCACCCAAGATGAACCAAAATGGCCCCAAAATGCACGGCCGGGCACGGGCTCTGTCCCTGGGATCAGTTCTGCTCCATTTGCACCTTGCAGTTCATTGTCCCATTCCAGCTTTAGCCCCTGCAGTCCCACCCTGCTTGTTTTTCTCTCTCCAGCCCACGGGGTTTGTGCTCCTGGGCTGAGATTTGGGTCATTTGTCCTTGGTGCCCAGCTGGAGCAGGAATTGTTTTGTCTCCCTGCTCTGTGCACAGAGCTCAGCATCCCCTGATGTGAGCCCAGACCCACACACTAAAGCAGCACAGAATGGGAAAATAGAAAAGCCAAACCCGAGGCATCAACTCTTTCCTTGGGAAATCCCTGCTGAGTTCAGGAAGGGGGAACATCCCCAGGACACCTGGCAGGATCCTGCACACTCCTTTATCCACTTCTTGGAAAATGATTCCCTCTCAGCCAAAAGAATGTGAAATCCAGAGCAGTGCCCATGCCCCAGACTGCCCGTGCAGGGATCAGAATGAGCCAGCCATCATTAAATTACATTCTGCTGTTTATTCCATTTTGCTCATGATGTCGTTTTTCTCCCCACTGCAGCCATGCAATGAACGATTCCATTGTGCAGCCCCACTCTGGGGCCTGCCCGGCAGGATGGGATATTTATGTTAATCAGCCCCGTGCCTGCCTGCCATCCCCAGCCCTGCTCATTTGTCTCCTGGTGCCACTCCTGATTACCCACTCTGGGCACAGATTGCTGCAATCAGGGGGCAGGAGCAGCTCCCTGCACAGGGGGCCTGGATCAATCTCCTGATCACAGCCACCATCCATTTCCTGAATAAATGCCTGTAACTCTGCACTGTGGGCATTCATTAACTAATTAATGCTACTGATTGCAAGGAGAGGCAGGTAGAGCTGTGAATCAACGTGCAGGAGCAGCATGGAAAGAGTGAATGAAGAGCAGAACTGGGGCTACTGGAGACACAAACGAGGGTGGAGGGGCTTTGATGGCTCCTGACTCAGCACCTGTGAAAATAAACCCTGCTGAGGCCCAGAGCTCCCCCGGACCCTGCTCAGAACTGCAGCGTTCTCCTGCTGCTCTGCTCAAGCTGCTGGCCTGCAGAATCAACTTTGCTCCTCATTCCTTCATGGTTTACACCCACCTTGAGCACATTGTCCCCCAGGAGCCTCAGCCCAGAGCCAGGCTGGGTTTGGGGTCCCACAGCCCAACCCAAGCCCACCCTGCTGCTCCAGGGCTCCCCTCCCTGGGCCCTCCCAGCACAGCTCCAGGGATGTGAGGCTGGAATGCAGGGCTGGGGAATTCCAGGCAGCTCCAGGTGTCACCTGGCTCAGCACAATTCCTGGGATGCTGGGGAATTCCAGGCATTGCAGCACAATTCCCTGGATGCTGAGTCTGGAATGCAGGGCTGGGGAATTCCAGGCAGTGCCCAGGTACCAGCCAGGCCCAGCACCTGGAGCTGCTCTCTCATCTGGGGTTTGGTCACAGCACACCGCTGTGCCCCACAGGACAGCCCCAGGAACACAGAATTATTCAGTTTGGAAAGGACCTGAAGGTGGCTGAGTGCAGCTGCTGGCAGCACTGCCCAGGCCACACTGACCAATGTCCCCAGGTGCCACCACAGCAGGGCTGTTCAACCCCCAGGGATGGCTCTGCCCAGCTCCCTTGGTGCCTCGGGTTTGGCTTTTCTATTTTCCCATTCTGTGCTGCTTTAGTGTGTGGGCCTGGGCTCACACCAGGGGATGCTGAGCTCTGTGCACAGAGCAGGGAGACAAAACAATTCCTGCTCCAGCTGGGCACCAAGGACAAATGACCCAAATCTCAGCCCAAGAGCACAAACCCCGTGGGCTGGAGAGAGAAAAACAAGCAGGGTGGGACTGCAGGGGCTAAAGCTGGAATGGGACAATGAACTGCAAGGTGCAAATGGAGCAGAACTGATCCCAGGGACAGAGCCCGTGCCCGGCCGTGCATTTTGGGGCCATTTTGGTTCATCTTGGGTGCAGCCCTGGCTGGGCTCTGGTGCTGCCCAAGGTGGATCCATGGAGGAGATGCTTTGAATGAATCCCTGCTTTATTCTGTGACTCTGCCCAGCCTCTGCTCCAGGGCAGCCTGCACAAGGCATCACCAGCACACTGTCCACCAGGACAGGAGGGCAAGGAAGGCACAATTGTCATTAGCTGAGACCAATCAATTGTGGGATCAATTAAACAATCTGCTGAGCTGTGGGAGCACAGACCCTGCTGATGCCCCTTTACTGCTCCAAGATCATCTGGTTTATTATTGGCTTTCACTGACCCTTCAGACAGGCACTTTGCTTAACTCAGAAATGGGGAGGGGCATTAAACCTATTTCCCATTTGCTTATTTACAGTAAGATAACATAACACAATATAAAATTATATAAAATCGTATTATGATAAAATATAAATAATACAAAATTATATACAATCTAGCAATATATTAATTATTATATATTATTATATTAACTATTATTAATTATGAATTAATCAATAGTTATATAACTTAGTAGATTAATGTTAAAATAAAATATAAATAATACAAAATTATATGCAATCGATCAATATATTGATTATTATATATTATGATAATTATTATATTGAGTGTTATTAATTATCAATTAATCAATAGTTATATAACATAATAATGTTAAAATAATATATAAACAATATGAAATTATAAAATATAATACAGCAAATTCTGTATTTCATTTATAAGTGGTGCCCAGAGAAGCTGTGGCTCCCCCTGGATCCCAGGGAGGAGCCTAGGATAGTCCTGCTCTCCATTTCTGCATTGGAATTTGTAGTTTCCTTTGTTTTGTTTTTTAAATTGAAAGTCAAAATGGGTTTGTGTTTTTTTTTCAGAAACTGCCCAAAGGAAAGACTTTAATTTTTAAGCAGTTCACTGTTCTGCTTTCCCCAGGGCATCCCTGGGCAATGGAGGTTTTGGTGCAGCAATTTCAGAGGCTGACATGGAGCACCCTCTGCTCACTGCTGAGACCTCAGCAACAGAAAGCAGAGGCAGTGACTTGAAAGATTTACTCATTTTTAATTAGTGAGAAGCCAAAACCCATCAGTGCCTCACCTGGGCTCCTCTCCTGTCAGTGCCAGAGAGGAGAGACCATCAATGCTGCAGTGCTGAGACCTCTCCTGGCCCCTCAGCCACAGCCACTCAGCCCTGAGTGAGCCCACACCCGCCCAGGGACTGCAGTGCCCACAAACCCCCTCTATGTGCACAGACCCCCTTTATGTGCAGAAACACCCTTTATGTGCAGAAACCCCATTTATGTCCAAAAATCCCTTTATTTCCAGAACTCCCCTTCATGTCCAGAAACCCCCTTTCTGTCCAGAAACCTTCTTTATGTCCAGAAACCCCCTTTATTCCTAGAAACCTCTTATGTCCAGCAATCTCCTTTATTCCCAGCAATCCCCTTTATGTACAGAAACCCCCTCTATGTCCAAAAATCCCTTTATTTCCAGAAACCCCCTTCATGTCCAGAAATCCCCTTCATGTCCAGAAATCCCCTTTATGTACAGAAACCCCCTTTATGTCCAAAAATCCCTTTATTTCCAGAAATCCCCTTCATGTCCAGAAATCCCCTTTATGTACAGAAACTCCCTTTATGTCCAGAAATCCCCTTTATTTCCAGAAATCCCCTTCGTGTCCAGAAATCCACTTTATGTACAGAAACCCCCTTTATGTGCAGAAACCCCTTTATTTCCAGAACTCTCCTTCATGTCCAGAAACCCCCTTTATTTCCAAAAATCCCTTTATTTCCAAAAATCTCCTTCATATCCAGAAACCGCCTTTATGTACAGAGACTCCATTTATGTCCAGCAATCCCCTTCATATCCAGAAACCCCCTTTATGTCCAAAAATCCCTTTATTTCCAGAAATCCCCTTCATGTCCAGAAATCGCCTTTATGTCCAGAAACCCCATTTATGTCCAGAGACCCCATTTATGTCCAGAAATCCCCTTTATGTCCAGAAATTCCCTTTATTCCCAGAAACCCCCTTTATGTCCAGAAATCCCCTTTATTCCCAACAATCCCTTTTCTTCCCAGAAATCCCCTTTATGTCCAGCAATCCCCTTTATTCCCAGAAACCCCCTTTATTCCCAGAAATCCCGTTTATTCCCAGCAATAAATCCCCTTTATTCCCAGCAATAAATCCCTTTATTCCCAGCAATCCCCTTTATTCCCAGAGATTCCCTTCATGTCCAGCAATCCCCTTCATGTCCAGCAATCCCCTTTATGTCCAGAAATCCCCTTTATTCCCAACAATCCCTTTTCTTCCCAGCAATCCCCTTTATGTCCAGCAATCTCCTTTATTCCCAGAGATCCCCTTTATTCCCAGAAATAAATTTCCCTTAATTCCAGCAATAAACCCCCTTAATTCCAGCAATAAATCCCGTTTATTCCCAGCAGTGGGGGCAGAGCTGGGCGCTCCCCAGGGCCCCCAGAGCTGAGTCCCCCAGCCCTGGGCAGGCTTGGCCCTGCCTGTGCCCCTCCTTGGCAATGAGCTGTGCAGGAAGAGGATTTTCCCTGCCCTGGGAGCACCTCAGGCACATTGAGATGCTCTGGGGGACGTAGGAGCAGCGTTTGTTTCACAATAAAGCCATAAAAACACGCAGCTGCAATTTGTAAGGAGATCTGTGCGGAAGATCCAGACACATCAACCTCCAGCTGACTGTGTCTGAATTATTAAATCAATATTTTATTCTTTTAGGAGGAAAAACATCACATCTGAGGGGAAAATTATTTTTAATACAAACAAAACACGGGCCTTGAAAGGCTCAGCCTACCGTGCCTACACTCACAGCCCCCTCAGATGGAGAAGGTCTTTATTAAAAATGCTCTTTAAAGTTAAATGAATTCTTGCTTTGCAGGCAGTGCCTGTTCCAAGCAGAAGCACAGCTTTGCTGTGATTCCAGGGAAAGGCTTTTCTCTTCAAAGGAGAAAAAGGAGAAATATATATATATATATAAAAGATATTTTGTTTCATGGGGTAAAGCCTGGTCTAAGAACTGACTGGTTTGGGTTGGAGGGTCCCCAAATCCCACCCGGTGCCCCCCTGCCATGGCAGGGACACCTTCCCCTGTCCCAGGTGCTCCAGCCTGGCCCTGGGCACTGCCAGGGACCCAGGAACAGCCACAGCTGCTCTGGGAATTCTGAAGGTTGATCCCCACCTGGTGTCACTGCTTCAAACCCAGCGATGGCCGCATTGATTCCAGCGGGTGAGCGTGGAAAAGTTCACTTGGAGAGGTTCCAGTGAGTCCTTCCAGCTCAGCAATGTCCCAGCAGAGCTGGAGACCCCATGTCCTTGAAAAGCTGCCTGAAAGGTGCAGCTCGAGCAAGCAGGAGAATTTACAAAGACTGGGAGTTTTTCTCTCTAAATAAATAACAAGCTGAAAAAGAAGAGGAGTGCTCAGAGAATGTTCAGTGAATTGGCAAAGATTTCTTTGCCTTTTTTGAAATCAAACCCTTCATTTTATCAGCGGCTGACTCCAAAATGAGCTGCACAAGGCACTGGGGGGAAGGAGATGATCTTTAAGGTCCCTTCCAAGCCAGACCATTCAATGATTGACCTTGAAAATTATCCCCAGAGTTAAATATTGGCAAATTATTCACTAATATTAAAGGAGGAGGAAAGGGATGGGGCTGTGGTCTGCAGTGAGGGTGAGAGCACAGGATCAGCTCTCTGACTGTTCATTATTTCAAAAAAGAACAAAAATAAATCCTTGCTTCTCTCCCAAAGCCAAGCCCTGCTGAGCAGCTGGATGAGGAAATACAACAATCAAAAAGCAGTTGTAGGCTCTTCCTTCCCTCACGGGTGAAGGGGGAAAAAAGTTCAGTTTGGAGCCATTTTGACAAATATGAAGCATCCAGTCAGGGCTGGCAGGAACTTCTCACAAACTCCTAAAAGCTCCCAGCCTGCTCCAGCTCCCTCTTTGGGAAGGGAAACTGGGAGTGCTGGGAATGCAGAAATGACATTTTTCCCTGCAAAGGGGACAGAGTTTTCCCTTTCAAGGAAAAACATCATTTCTGCATTCCCAGTTTTGTCCCATTTCCCTTCCCAGTGCGGAGACTTTAAACACAAGGACCTCAGGAACCCGTGGGGAGTGCCTGGAGCCAGGACTGCTCTGAGAACAGACAATGCACTGGGAAGAGCCAGGGGCAGCAGCAGGGCCAGGGAGGCACAAGGTGTGGACACTGCCCTGGCCCTTGAGCATAAAGCAGCTGGGATTGCTCACAGAAGCACACCCAGAGCATCTCTCTGTGCATCCAGGGGAGAAAACTGGGAGGCTCCTGGGAGCTCTGCCATCATTTGTTCTCATTTCTCTGACTTCTCTTCATTTCTGCTCGGGATTAGCTCTCCCAGCAACGATCACAGCAACAGGGAAGCCTGCTCCCAGGGGGGTGGATGAAAGCAATATTTACCAAAGTAAACCCAAGCAAAGAAATCAAAATATGAAAAACTGATATTAAAAAAAAAACAAAAAAACAAACAAACAAAACAAACAAGCAATCACAAAGTCCTTCAAAAAGAGAACCAAAATGGTTTTAACTCTTGCTCAACCACTAAAAAATCTGTAGCCTTGTTGGGAGGCTGAAAAACAGAGAAAAAAACCCTCCCAAACTGACCAAAACCTCCCAAAATCATCCTTTGCACATCTTCCCATCGCCCACATTGTGCACAGTTTGTTCCCTCAGGATTTCACCTAAATGAAGAAAAGCCACACAACATTATCACCTTTGATTTTTGCTCCTGTTTATCTTGGGTTCACACCAAGCCAGCCAAGGGTGCCAGCACACAAACTGCTCCTCACAGTACCCCAGCAAAGCCATTATCAGCATTTTATTGGCACGTGGAGCCAAAATGAGCAAGCTCAAGCCCTTGGCAGCCCACTCCACCCTAATCTAGCTTTTAATGACAATTTCCTAATTCTCAGCGCCTTGTCCCTGGGGAGGCAAACCCTGAGCTCCATCTGGAGATACCCTGGGTTCATTCTCCTCCCTGTGATCCAACCAACTCCAAATGAAGCTGCTCCCCATGGCCTGGCCTGGCCTGGCTGTCTGGGGACCTTCCAGGGATGCCTCTCAGTGCTCTTGGTTGGACTGAAAACCACTAAAAACCACTAAAAACCATTAAAAACCATTAAAAATAATCAAATCCATCCCACTCCTTGACGTGTTTTTCCAGCTTGAACACTGAACAGAATGCAGCCCTCCAGAAGCCCCAGGGCACTCACCTGAGCAGGAGCAGTTCCAGGAGATCCCTCAGGGATGTGAAACCACGGAGCAGCAGCAGGGAGCAATGAAAGCAGCACCTGGGCTGGCCTGGGGCGGGTGGCAGGGCCTGGGACAGCCCTTTCCCTTGTCCCTGCCCACCCCACAGCCAGGCATCCCTTCCCAGTGTCCCGGTGTCCCACTGACCCTGCCTTGGGAAGCCATTCCCCCTTGTCCTGCCACTCTGAAGCATTCCAAGCTCATTTTTCCAAGGCAGCAGAAAGTTCCTTTATGGCCTTGGATATAAAAATATCCAGCACACACCTGAACAAAAACTACTGGGAGTTGGAGAAAGTATCTCACTCACTGCAAGCAAACAGAGGTCTATGGATTTAAGGAGCAATAACTTAAAATTTAGGTGTCCTGGGGAAAAAAGAAATCACAATCAGAGCATCTTGGGAGCAGCACAGAGATCTGCTGATGTCCCCCCAGCCACATCCTACCTGTGCAGCCAGAGTGACTCTTTTGTTCCCAATATCCTCAGGTTTCCAATGGATCTCACTGATTTTGCACACAAATCTTGGCTGGCAGGAGCCCCCTCTGGTTTTCCATCTCTCCAGTAAAAATCATCAGCCCTGTGTCATTTTCCCCATTATTTCCTGGAATCCCAGAGTCTCCTGAGCTGGAAGGGACCCACAAGGATCCAGTCCAGCCCCTGGCCCTGCACAGACACCCCAACAACCCCCACCCTGTCCCTGACAGCATTTTCCACTTGAATTCTGGCAAAAAACCCAAAACTCTTCAACAAGTTCCACCCCTGAAATCAGGCTTGAAATGCTTCTTAATTACAAAAGTTAAATATTTATTTATACAAATATGATGAGAAAAATCTCATGCAGACTCTTCACACACAGGAACAGAACCCAAATCCAACTGGGATGGCTTCACCACAGAACTGGGGTTGGAAGGCTGAGGGGAACCCTGCCCACGGCAAGTTCTGGGCCGGAGAGTTCTCCTATGGAACATGTGCCAAGATTTCCACACTCTTCACCAAGATTTACAATGAATAGCTGATTACTACTACTCAGAGGACTGGACAGGGACGGATGAGCAGTGGGAGCGGGTCCTGCAGACCACCAGACCCCACACGCTTGGTGGAAATGCAGAGGTGCCAAAAGATTGCTTGAGATAATTCCCCTAAGTGATGGAAATGCCTTGAGATTGCTCTGGATGGCATCTGCTTCTGCTTAATTATAAATCTGCATCGGAGTCATAACTTGTGTATATTACAAGTAATTTGCATAATTAAAACAATTAAGGGATCGACATATCATGGCAATTAGAAATGCATCGAACTCTGGATGTTGTACAAAAGAGAGCTTCAATATGAAACATTAATTCTTTGAGAACAGAATATCCTTCCCATTCCTGCAGAACAGCCTTCCCCACTGCAGCGGGCGCTCCCCAAACTCCGTCCAGAGGCAGCTTTCCCTGGGACCCCCCTCTCCTGGCGCTGCCCTGGGACCCCGAGCGTCTCCTCCTTCCTTGGAACCCCTTCCCGCAGGCACGTGTCTTTATTGCCAGCTCCACTCGCTCTTATCTCATTTTCCGCAGCCTTATCCTGTTTTCCTTGTCCCTCTTTTTGAGGATGAGGATGAACTGATTGAAGAAATGCTCCTGGTCCTTCTTCTTCGGGACGAGGCGGAAGCGCTGGTCCCGGCCATGCTTCTCGGCGAACTCCTTGAAGGTTGTCCTGTGGAAAAGGCAAAGTCCTTTGGAAAGGTGCGAGGTTGTCCCTGTGGAAAAGGGGACCTGGGCAGCTGGGGCAGTGCCTGCCACCCCCAGGCTCCTGCCCTGCACCCACACCAACAACCAGGGTATGGAAAAGGGGACTGGGGAGCTGGGGCTGTGCCCGCCACCTGTCACAGACATCTTTCATGGAAAATCCTTTCCTTAGGATTTTTCCTCCTGAGAAGCTGAGAGGCCTCAGGAACAAAATGTACCCAATGGTTATCTGCTGCTGTGGGATGCAACAGGTGCAGCTGGGATTGGGCTCATGTGCTTGTTTCTAATTCATGGCCAATCACAGCCCAGCTGGTTTGGACAGAGAGTCCGAGACACAAACCTTTGTTATCATTCTTTCCTATTCTATTCTTAGCCAGCCTTCTGATGAAATCCTTTCTTCTATTCTTTTAGTATAGTTTTAATGCAATATATATCATAAAATAATAAATCAGCCTTGTGAAACATGGAGTCAGATCCTGGTCTCTTCCCTCATCCAAGAACCCCTATGAACACGGTCACACACCCTCAGCCCCAGGCTCCTGCCCTGCACCCACACCAAGAACCAGGGCATGGGAGTGGGTGACAGGAACGGGATGGAGAATCCTCCTCTTCCTCCTGGAAGAATGGAGAATCCTCCTCTTCCTCCTGGAAGAATGGAGAATCCTCCTCCTCCTCCTCCTGGGATGGAGGAAGGTGACCCCGCACAAGGGCTCTGGGCACTGGGGCAGCCAGCAAGGATTAGAATGGGATTTCAGAGGGGTTGGTGGCTGGCAGGAGGCTGCTGAGCCATTAAAGCCACGCTCACAGAGCAGTGACAAGGAGGTTTTATTTCAGCTCCAGCATGTTTTGTATTTCCAAGGCGAGCTCCCTCCTAGCAGGGTTTTCTACCTTCATTGCCTTTCAGGCTGCATGCCCGGCTCCTTTCCCCAAGGTGACTCTTTGCTTTTTATTGGAAATATTTGGGATTTATTCCTCTCATTGTGTGCCTAAATCAAGGCAGGGAAAGGAGCTTCCTCAGTGCTTTGCTGTCACAGTCAGCTCCCAAAACCCTTCAGGGGTGAAATGCTCCTGGCCTCTGGGCCAGCACAGCTTTTCCCCTGGGCACTGGGAATATCAGTGCTGGAAGCAGAGTTTGGGTGGGACACCAGCCCAGAATATCCCTAATTGTGTTGCAAAATGTTTCTTGTAATTACAATTATTCCAGCCCCACGTGCTGTCTGGAGCCGTGTGCCCACGCAGGTCATGGTGAATAATTATCTGCATGTTTTATCAGAGAAAACAGTCATTTCTTTGTTCCAGCAATTTAACAATATTTACAATATAAACCCCTTTATTTTCATGTAATTTACAAATGAGAGAGCACTGCCCTAAGCACTGCCACTGTGTGAGTCTGGATCCACCACTAGAAAAACAAAGTAAAACATAAATTGTGCCTTGCACGCTGTATTTTAATTTAATCACAGAATTGTGGAGTCACAGAAGGCTTTGGGTTGGGAGGAATCTCAGAGATCATCTTGTTCCAACTTCCTTCCATGGGCAGGGACACATTCCATGAATTTAATGGCATGGCATTAACGGGAACTTTGAGAAATTATATTTCTCTTCCACCAAAGCCCAAGACTAAATGCAATTTCTGAGTAATTACACCTGCATGTGTAATATGGATGAGACTGAACACTGTGGTACTGATTTTCCATAAGTAATGTGTGTTCTATAATCACTGCATATACAGGAATATAAAATAAATGTGCTGTGCAAAGTGGTGCACATTCTGAGGGAGAGAGGGAGAGGGGAAGGGACAGGGACAGGGAGAGTGGGAGACACAGATGGAACATTTCCTCTCCCAGGAATACCACAAAATTCTGGAGAACACCAGGGAAGAGATGCCACCCCAGCATTGGAACTGGCATCTTCCTCTTGCTAGGAAGAATTCTGCGCTGCAAAGCTCAGCCTAAATGACAAAGCCGAGCTTCCCAACCCTTCCAAAGGCAACACCCACCTTGGGGATAACTTGGATTCTTCCAGAAGCTTCTTGAATTCTTCCTTGGCCAACAGCAGCTTGTTCTTCTTCTCTTTGTACTCCTCCCTGACCCGGGTCTTGACAAACTGCTCGAAAATCTGGCCAGGGAAGGGAGCCAGGACAAGGAGTCATGGGCAAAGCCCCTGGGGGGCTGTGGCAAGCCCAGTCCTCATCCTCCTCCCCTCGTGTCCAGGAGTTTCCATCCCATCACCTCCAAGGACTCGGCCCTCTGTCCTGGCAGTAATTGGGCATTAATTAAAGGGTAGCAGCACTGGTACTGATCCCAGAGCCCCAGACTGGTTTGGGCAGGACGGACTCAAAGCCCAGCCATAGCTGATAAAATGATTCCATGGCTCCAAGGAACGTCTCTTGACTGATTCATCGTGCCCAGGTGTTGTCCTTGCCCATTCCCTGAAACGAATCCCAAACTCCCTGCTCAGGCTCTTGAGTAGCCCTTTCCATCCTGGCAGCTCCTCATACATTTTCATTCCTGTGTTTCCTTATTATTTTGTTTCACTTTTTTTTTTTTCCTTAGGAAAGGAGATATTGGAAAGGGAGCAAATGAAGATGTATGTGCCCATTCCTGTGGTAAATACCTACAGGAAGCTCTCTGGAGAACCATGGGACAATATGGAATAAGTTCATTTTTCATCCTGTTTATTTAAAAAATGGACCATTCAATATTAAAAATTATTCCTTCTGCAGGATGACAAAAGACTTTTAAGGGAGAGAAATACCCACAGAACAGCAGTGTTCACCTTCTCTGCAAACCCCTGCATCTCTCCTGAATTCCATAGACTCATCTGCAGACCTTGGAACCAACCCTTAGTGATAATTAATGCCCAAATTACCAGGGCAGCAAAACCCCACATCCCTTTTGAGCTCCCCAGAAAAACCCAACCCTGGCAGGGAGCCCCCAGTGCTCTGTCCAGTGGGGTCAGCACCAGTCCCTGCCAGACCCTGGGAAAGGTCCTAAACACTGGAAATCCAGCAGTGTCCCTGCACTATCCCAAGAATCCAGGGCAGAACCATTCCTCTGGGGCCATTTCCCTGAGATCCCAGCCAGGTTCCCCATTCCCAGGTCCCCATTCCCAGGCTCCCATTCCCAGGTTCCCCATTCCAGGTCCCCATTCCCATGTCCCCATTCCCAGGTCCCCAATTCCCATATCCCCATTCCCAGGTTCTCCAATTCCCAGGTCCCCATTCCCAGGTTCCCCATTCCCAGGTTCCCCATTCTCATGTCCCCATTCCCAGGTTCCCCATTCTCAGGTTCCCCATTCCCATGTCCCCATTCCCAGATCCCCATTCCCAGGTTCCTTATTCCCATGTCCCCATTCCCATGTCCCCATTCCCAGATCCCCATTCCCAGGTTCCTTATTCCCATGTCCCCATTCCCATGTCCCCATTCCCATGTCCCCATTCCCAGGTTCCCCATTCCCAGGTTCCCCATTCCCAGGTTTCCCTGGCTCAGGAGCTGTTCCTGCACCCCATGGGTCGCTGTGATCAAACCTTGGAGCCCCTGCTTGTCCAAGGAGAGAGCCCTGAGAACCACAGAATATCCTGATTGGGAAGGGACTCACAACTCCCAGACCTCCCAAAACCCCACAGAGTCCAACTCCCAGACCCCAAACCCCATGGATTCCAGCTCCCAGACCCCAAACCCCATGGATTCCAGCTCTCAGACCCCAAACCCCACAGAGTCCAACTCCCAGACCCCAAACCCCACCCTGTGCCTGGTGAGCATCCCCTCAATGGGCAGAGCCAAACCTGGGAGTGTCCCCAGGGAAATTCTGATTTTACAGAATTCTTCTCCCCTCCCAGGGGAGCTGCTGCAGGCTCCTGGTCAGGCTGGGGCACAGGGCACTCACCTGGGGCACAGGGCACTCACCTGGGGCTCGGGGCACTCAGCTGGGGCATGGGCCACTCACCTGGGGGACAGGGCACTCACCTGGGGCTGGGGCACTCACCTGGGGCACTCACCTGGGGCATGGGCCACTCACCTGGGGCACTCACCTGGGGCATGGGGCACTCACCTGGGGCACGGGGCACTCACCTGGGGTTCGGGGCACTCACCTGGGGCACGGGGCACTCACCTGGGGGACAGGGCACTCACCTGGGGCTCAGGGCACTCACCTGGGGCACTCACCTGGGGGACAGGACACTCACCTGGGGCACGGGGCACTCATCTGGGGCTGGGGCACTCACCTGGGGCACGGGGCACTCACCTGGGGCATGGGGCACTCACCTGGGGCACGGGGCACTCACCTGGGGCACTCACCTGGGGCTCAGGGCACTCACCTGGGGACAGAGCACTCACCTGGGGACAGGGCACTCACCTGGAGCTCAGGGCACTCACCTGGGGCTCAGGGCACTCACCTGGGGCACGGGGCACTCACCTGGGGCACTCACCTGGGGCTCGGGGCACTCACCTGCTTCCTCTCCTCGGGGTTGAGCAGGAGGTAGCGCGGGTCAAACACGATCTTGTGCAGCTCCTTCTCCCACGTGGAGAACGCCGACACCTGGGCACACAGAGCAGGATTTTGTGAGGCAAGGGGTGAGTGAACGCTCCTGAGCTGGGCAGCACCCTTGGCGTGGCTGATTCTAACCCCGGGCAGAGCTCTGGTGGCCCTTGTCACAGACATCTTTCATGGAAAATCCTTTCCTGAGGATTTCTCCTCCTGAGAAGCTGAGAGGCCTCAGGAACAAAATGTACCCAATGGTTATCTGCTGCTGTGGGATGCAACAGGTGCAGCTGGGATTGGGCTCATGGGGTTGTTTCTAATTCATGGCCAATCACAGCCCAGCTGGCTCGTGTTTTGTGGAGATAGCCAAAAACTCCACAATTTGTGGAAGTTGTAAAGCCAGTGTGTTTATTACAGTACCGGACGCATATGGAGATTCTGATCTCCACACAACTTCCACAGAGTTGAGGAGTTTTTGGCTATCTCCACAAAACACTCGGACTCTCTGTCCCAGACACAAACCTTTGTAATCATTCTTTCTTTCTCTATTCTTAGCCAGCTTTCTGATGAAATCCTTTCTTCTATTCTTTTAGTATAGTTTTAATGTAATATATATCATAAAACAATAAATCAGCCTTGTGAAACACGGAGTCAGATCCTGGTCTCTCCCCTCCTCCTCAGACCCTGTGCACACGGTCACAGCCCCTCAGGGCCAGGATGGGTTTGCTCCTCTGGAGATGCTCCCTCCCCAGCCATGCTCCAGGAGCCTGCAGCAGGCAGGAAATGCCATTTTCTGCTGCACTTTGGGCACCACAGGCACCAATGCCCACCAGAGGGACAATTCCAACCCCAGAGCTGGAGCTGGGACCCAGCTGAGGCACACAGGGAGGGCTGGCAGTGAACGCCCTGAGAGCAGCACAGGGATGGGAATGTGCCATCCTGCAGGATCCTCCTGAGCCGTGGGATCACAGGGCACTTTGGGCTGGAAGGGACCTCAGAGACCGCCCAGATCCATCCCCTGCCTGGGCAGGGACAGCTCCCACCAGCTCAGAAGCTTCTACAACATCCCTGCTAATTCACTGCCGACAGAAAAATCTGAAGGAAATAAAATATTCTAACCACTCCAACTAATTACAAAAGAATGAATTCACTAAAAAAAAAAACCAAGCAAAAAGGATGTGAAGTATAATTAAACAGTAATTAACACTCCAGCAGGAAAGCTCTGATGAAGTAAAGTGGCTTTAAGTGGACTCGTTTTCCTCTCAGAGTGGCTTGAGAGTGGAAAATCCAAAGCTCAGGCTGGCTTGGGGACCAAGGAAAATCCAAAGCTCAGGCTGCCTTTGGGATCCAAGACCTTTGGGGTACCCAAAGCCCAGGCTGCCTTTGGGATCTGGGGCAATTGGAAAATCCAAAGCTCGAGCTGCCTTTGGGATCCAAAACCTTTGGGATCCCCAGAGCCCAGGCTGCCTTGGGGATCTGAGACCTTTGGGATCCCCAAAGCTCGAGCTGCCTTTGGGATCCGAGACCTTTGGGATCCCCAAAGCCCAGGCTTGGATTTTTGGGATCCGAGACCTTTGGGATCCCCAAAGCCCAGGCTTGGATTTTTGGGATCCGAGACCTTTGGGATTGCCAGAGCACAGGCTGCCTTTGGGATCCCCAAAGCTCGAGCTGCCTTTGGGACCTGAGACCTTTGGGATCCCCAAAGCCCAGGCTGCCTTTGGGATCTGAGATCTTTGGGATCCCCAAAGCTCGAGCTGCCTTTGGGACCTGAGACCTTTGGGATCCCCAAAGCCCAGGCTGCCGTTGGGATCTGAGGCCAGGTCCCCCCAGCATCCCCTTCCCACAGCCCGAGCTCCCCTCCCTGTGCCCCTGTCCTGAGCTCTGGGGTTTCCAGCACCAGGAATTCTCTTTTCCTGGTGCCTTTCACACTCTCCTGCACATCAGCTTTGCCCCCTGCACAAATCCCCCTCTGAGTTCAGGCTAATTAAGCTCAGACTAGTTCATCACATAATCATTCCAGCTGATGATTCTGTGCTCAGCAATTATTACACTGCACATTTGGCAAACATCACCTACAATAACCTGGTAATTCTGATTTCATCCCAGGTACACCTCACACACAAATCCCCCTCTCTCCCCGGGACTAAGAAGGGAGAACCTTGAGCAAAAACAGCCCCTGGAATCCTTTCAGAAGCCTTGAGAGCAGCCCAGCAGGGAGAAGACCTTGCTGGAAATTCTGGCTTAGAACCTGGATATTTTGATGCTGGGTGGGAGAGGGAGCCAGGAGGAACCTTAAATTTTCCTCTCCCTCTTAGAATTTTGTGGAAACTTTGAAACTTCCAGAAGAATATCCAGATTACATTCTGCCAGAGGAAAACTCACCCCAGACTTCAGAATAAAGAGTGGCTGTGTCTTGGAGCTCCCCCAAACCCCCTCTATTTTTAAAATGTTACAATAAATATTCTTCTCTTGACGTAATTTCTGTGGGAAGCTGCAGAAATCCACTGGCAAACTCCATCTGCTTCGAGCTCTTTGTGATTCCATCCAGCAGCTCCTTCAGGAGGAAAGGGCAGGGGGTGGTCATTAAATAATCAGATTTAAATGGCATTAATGGTCTCCCTGTGCTTCAGCCACGCCAAGCAGCTGCTGCTGAGCTGGACAGTTGGAAAATGTTCAGGGTAAAAGCAAAGTAACCTCTTCCCTCCCCATCTTTAAACATCAGCGAATCCAAACTGTGGATTTCCCAAATTTCTTTCTTTTGGGAGAAAATCTTACATAGAAACACCTGAGAATCCTGTTCTAGAACACCCCTAATCCTTCCAAGTACTGACTTATTGCCCCCCGAGTTCCAATCTGCCAGCAACGTGCTCACCCAGGGCTCCTTCATGGCCCTTCTGCATTTCTGCAGCATAAATAACAAGCTGGATTAATAAAGCAGCTCTGGCGTGGGGATAATTCATTGCTGAGCTGCTGAAGCTCTAATTATCCCCCTTTAAAGCCTGCTGATTGCTGGGATAAATTTTATAGGCTTTAGTGCCTGACAAGAGCCACCTTGGGCTGCATCTCCTACAGGAGTGACATTCCCCTTATGGGATGCACGTGGCAGCGTGGGGAGGCACAGGATCTGCACCCACTGCTCATTTTACCCCTCCCTGTCCCCCTGAGCCCAAACCCAGAGCATTCCCTGTTCCTGCAGCTCAGCACAGCTGGAATCATCTCCACAACATCCTTCCCAAGGATCTGGATAAGCATTAATGGCTTTATGCTGCTGGAGGATGGGGTTAGATGGGAGATTGGGAATTGGGAATTGTTCCCTGGCAGGGTGGGCAGCCCTGGCACAGGTGCCCAGAGCAGCTGGGGCTGTCCCTGCATCCCTGGCAGTGCCCAAGGCCAGGCTGGACACTGGGGGACAGTGGGAGGTGTCCCTGCCATGGCAGGGGTGGAATGGGGGGGATTTGGGGTCCTTTCCACCCCAAACCACTGATGATCCCAGGATTTTGGATGGGCAGTCAGTGCAATTGGCTCCCCAGTGCTGGAGTCCCTGGGGTCTGTGGTGATGGGCACCCAGAGCTGGCCAGGACAGGGCAGTGCCCACAGCCCCACGTCCCCCTGAGCCCCTGCTGGGAGAGCTGCAGGCTCTGGACACCCTGGGGTTTGTCTGGAAAGGGTCCCAGTTCCCAGGGGTGGCACTGGGGACACGGACAGTGTCACAGGGCTCGGGGACAGGACCCCAGCGTGGCTCCTGCCGTGGCTGCTGGGCCAGGCCATGGCTCCAGGGCTGTGCTGTATGCAGGGAGGGCCATTCCTTACCCCCCTCTCCAGCAGCATGTCCCTGAAGTGGGTGATCCTCTCCTCCAGGGGCGGTGAGATCCGTGGGGCTGAGCCTTCCTCCCCTGCCTGCTCCTCCTCAGCGCCAGCTGGGCCCGCAGCCTGGCACTGCTCTGTTCTGCACAGGAAAACACACACAGGGTCAGCACTGCTCTGTTCTGGACAGGAAAACACACACAGGGTCAGGCACTGCTCTGTTCTGGACAGGACACACACACAGGGTCAGGCACTGCTCTGTTCTGCACAGGGCACACAAACACAGGGTCAGGCACTGCTCTGTTCTGCACAGGGCACACACACAAGGTCAGGCACTGCTCTGTTCTGCACAGGGCACACACACAGGCTCAGCCACACTCCCCTGCACAGGCATTTCCATCCTTTGGATCCTTGATCCTCCCTGGAGCATCCCAGAACCTCCCACGCCCAGAGCTGGGCACCAAACCTGGGCTGGAGGGGCTGCAGGGGATGGAGCAGCTCCTGCTGGGGCAGGAGGGACACTTGGAGCCACCAGAGGGATCTGCCACCCAAAGTCAAACTACAGCAACGTGACAGCTTCATACAGCCCTGCCAAGGAGGGGGCACCTTAAAGGGGGCATTTTTCATGGCAAAAATCACCATAAAGGATCCACTTCAGCACAGCTGTAATAATCTACTGATGCCTCAGGTTTGGCTTTTCTATTTTCCCATTCTGTGCTGCTTTAGTGTGTGGGTCTGGGCTCACATCAGGGGATGCTGAGCTCTGTGCACAGAGCAGGGAGACAAAACAATTCCTGCTCCAGCTGGGCACCAAGGACAAATGATCCAAATCTCAGCCCAAGAGCACAAACCCCGTGGGCTGGAGAGAGAAAAACAAGCAGGGTGGGACTGCAGGGGCTAAAGCTGCAATGGGACAATGAACTGCAAGGTGCAAATGGAGCAGAACTGATCCCAGGGACAGAGCCCGTGCCCGGCCGTGCATTTTGGGGCCATTTTGGTTCATCTTGGGTGCAGCCCTGGCTGGGCTCTGGTGCTGCCCAAGGTGCATCCATGGAGGGGATGCTTTGAATGAATCCCTGCTTTACTCTGTGCCTCTGTCCAGCTGAACTAGGTCAGGTTTCCCAAGGCCTCACAGCACAAAGGCTGTGCTGCCCTCTCAGGATGCCTGGCACGGAGCTGGGCACTCTGCACAGCCCAGAGCTGCATTTCCAGTCGTGCCTTCAGCAGAGTGCGAGGCACACCTGGGAATGGAGGTCAGAACCAGCAGCTCCTGGGGCTGAGCAGGGAAAATCTGCTGCACCTGAGGGAGGGAAACCTTGATCCAGTGCCTTTGGAATGACCCACAGCCTTGTCTGCAACCCTTTGACAAAGGAAGAGTCCCCCAGGCAAACCCAGGTGATGTGCATGGGAAACAGAGGCTGCAGAGAGTCCTGGCCCTGGCGAGGGCTGCACACCTGGAGAATGCTCCATCATTCACCCACACAGGACCAAAACTGCTTTAACTCGCCCTCCTTTGGACCAGCCCTTCCCACTGTTAGACAGACACAAGGAAACTTTAGAACTCACTTATTTCTCTTGGTTTTGATGCTCAGATCATCATTTTCATCCCCTGCACAAGAGCTAACACACTTGTCTGCTGAAAAGAAATAAGTCATTATCAGATTTGAACGAGATAAATGGGGATACAAATTCCTGAGATTGACTTCTCTTCCCTGTCTCTGCTGCTCAGGTATTTCCTGGTTTTCACCCCCACAGAGGGTTTTAGAAATAACAAGTATTTTATAAAATCCTCAGAATTGCCTTCATCCAAATGGAAGGAACAGCAATAAAGCGACCGTTTCCAGTCAGCAAAATTCCTCATTTTTCATTCATGGCATGATTGCTTTAAATCTTATTATTGTTTCACCTGATCCTCCCTCCTCCCTTCCCTTCAAAATGCAACCGAAGACATTCCTGCAAAGCCATTTCTGTGCTGACAGCCTGAGGGATCCCCTGGAGGTAATTCTGTCCCATTTCTCCTCCTGGGGTCTCAGAATGCTTTGCCAGGAATTCCAGCAGCACCTGGCAGGGCTGGGGAGATCCAGCCAGCCCCACACTCCTGAGGCTGCAGAGCAGCTCCAAGGCCAGGTCAGCCCTTGGTCAGGCCAAGCTCCTCAAAGCTTGGATTTTCACTCACAGGCAATGGGAACAAATCCTGAATTCTGAAAACAAATCCTGAATTCTGACCCCTTTTCTCTTCTCCTGTGCCAGCTGCAGCTCTCCCCAAAGCCCCCAGGGACAGTGCCAGGAGCCAGATCCCTGCAGGGCCTGCACTGGAGGGTCCCAGCACAGGGGCTGGCAAATATTCGTGTGCTGGATGCAGGGATGGGCTTCAGCCTCTTGTCTGAGTGCCAAAGGGCCCCAAACACCGGGGCAATTCAGAAATGACATCAGCACTGGTTTCAGGAGTTCTGCCAACTGTGCCCAAGGCCAGGCTGCAATGGGATTGGCTTTGAGGTCCTTCCCCACCCAACCATGCCACGATCTGGTGACTCCATAATGTCCATTTTCCGTGAATTAGCTGGGAAGTCCTGCTCAGCCCCAGCAGCCAGGCAGACCCTGAGCAGCTGGGGAAGAGATCAGAGCAGATCCGTTGCTCTGGAGGAGCTGCCCTGCGCCCCAGGCCCGTGGGAGCCACCAGGGAGGAGCCACATCGACCTCCTGGAGCAAACCCTTGGTGCAGGAGGAGGAATTGAGAAATGAGCAATTTCTCATTTCTGCCCGAATTTAAAAGCACTTGATCCCTCAGCAGAGACAGCCCCAAGCATCCCGTGGATAACTTTGCTTGACATCGGTTTTTTTTTTTATTTTTTAAGATGTTTGATTTGAAAATTCTAATTAAATCTCAGCAGCAGCCACTCAGCTAAATAAATGTGGGAAGCATTGTTGGGAACACTCAGCTCGTTTGTGTTATTTATTTACTGGAGATTACAAGCTAAGAGAAGAGGTAACAAATAATCCCCCTCACCTCAGAGCTAATCTATACTAATTATGAACTGCTCCAACCCTGAGCAACCACAGGGCCCAATTACAGCAGGGAGGATTAAGATATTTAACAACAATGGAAAACCAGGAGCATGAATCAAATCTTTGTGGTAGAGATAATAAACGGAAAGCATGGAGCGCAGCAAAAAATAGATTTTTGAAGTGGCACCTATCAGCCCTGAGTTCAGACTCTGCTGTTAATTAATTACAGAGCAGGAACAATGATGCAGACCATGAACAATGACCCTCAGCTTTGTCTCTGGCCATCCCTTGGCAGGAATTCACTGAGCTCGCAGCAGATCCTGCAATTAAAAGCTCCGTGTTTCTCCTGAAGGATGAATTTCAGCAGATAGGCTTTGGAGGAATTTCATCCACAGCTAAAGCTCTTCAAGCCATACACAAAAATTATACAGAAATGTACCCACAAGCACCTGCTGTGGAAATTCAGAGGGAAAAATGGAATTACAGGCTGTGTCAACAGGAGGACACTGACAGAGAGCCCTCCTTGGAGCTGCTTTGCTGCTGACAGAGGAGCTGAAAATGGCCACTCTTATCTCCCTGCAGGGACGGGCTGCTGTTTCTGTGGGGTTTGCAGCGTTTGTTTGGGGTTTATAGCAGTTCTTTGGGGTTTGCAGAGGTTATTTGGGCTTTGCAGAGGTTCTTTGGGCTTTGCAGAGGTTATTTGGGCTTTGCAGAGGTTCTTTGGGGGTTTGCAGGGGTTCTGTGGGGTTTGCAGGGGTTCTGTGGGGTTTGCAGCAGCTAATTAGGGGTTTATAGCAGTTATCTGGGGGTTTGCAGAAGTTCATTGGGGTTTGCAGTGGTTATTTGGGGTTTGCAGGGATTC
This sequence comes from Molothrus ater, assembly GCF_012460135.2. Classification (NCBI taxonomy): domain Eukaryota; kingdom Metazoa; phylum Chordata; class Aves; order Passeriformes; family Icteridae; genus Molothrus; species Molothrus ater. The sequence goes on from NC_050485.2 coordinate 35,177,626, forward strand.
TTTGGGGTTCGCAGGGGTTCATAGCAGTTATTTGGTGTTTGCAGTGGTTATTTGGGGTTTGCAGAGGTTATTTGGGGTTTATAGCAGTTATCTGGGGGCTTGCAGGGGTTCTTTGGGGTTTGCAGCGTTTGTTTGGGGTTTATAGCAGTTATTTGGGGTTTGCAGAGGTTATTTGGGAGTTTGCACTGGTTATTTGGGGTTTGCAGGGGTTCATTGGGGTTTATAGCAGTTCTTTGGGGTTTGCAGGGGTTCACTGGGGTTTATAGCAGTTATTTGGGGTTTGCAGTGGTTAATTAGGGTTTTGCAGGGGTTCTTTGGGGTTTATAGCAGTTACTTGGGGTTTGCAGGGGTTCACTGGCAGCTGTACCCCCAGACCAAAGCCAGTGCCCATCCCTGGTGCCTGGGGGGACAGGGTAGGTCCCACAGCAGCCTGGCAGTGCCACCACCCCAATTCAGTTACAAAACACAGCACCTGCAAACAACCACAAAACCCTCACTTCTGTGCCCCTCGAGTTTTCCCCCTCCCCAGCAAGGAGCAAGCAGCAGCTGGAGGATGTGGCTGTTCCTTCACCACCAAAACCAGAATATTCAAGAACCCCGAGCAGCCAGCCAAGGTCAGGAGCAGCTCCAAGAGCTGCCATGGCTGATGTCCCCAGCAAGGGACAGCCAGGGTGGAGCCTCAGGAGCGCTAACATGGACACAGCAGCTCCCAGGAGCGGGGGAGCCTTTCCCCCAAAGCTCCCTGCTGGGATTTCCTTCCCCCAAAGCTCCCTGCTGGGATTTCCTTTCCCCCAAAGCTCCCTGCTGGGATTTCCTTTATCCCAAAGCTCCCTGCTGGGATTTCCTTTATCCCAAAGCTCCCTGCTGGGATTTCCTTCCCCCCAAAGCTCCCTGCTGGGATTTCCTTTCCCCCAAACCTCCCTGCTGGGATTTCCTTCCCCCAAACCTCCCTGCTGGGATTTCCTTTCCCCCAAAGCTCCCTGCTGGGATTTCCTTTATCCCAAACCTCCCTGCTGGGATTTCCTTTCCCCCAAAGCTCCCTGCTGGGATTTCCTTTATCCCAAAGCTCCCTGCTGGGATTTCCTTTATCCCAAAGCTCCCTGCTGGGATTTCCTGCTGCACAGCTTGGCTGGGTGATCCCCAGCCATGGAGTGATGCCCTGCAGGGTGATCCCATCCCCAGCTCTGGGAGCAGGCAGTGATGCCCTGCAGGGTGATCCCATCCCCAGCTCTGGGAGCAGGCAGTGATGCCCTGCAGGGTGATCCCATCCCCAGCTCTGGGAGCAGGCAGTGATGCCCTGCAGGGTGATCCCATCCCCAGCTCTGGGAGCAGGCAGTGATGCCCTGCAGGGTGATCCCATCCCCGGCTCTGGGGGCAGGCAGTGATGCTCTGCTGATGCACACCCTGAGCTCGGGCAGTGAAGCACACTGTGCCTCCTGAGATGAGAGGGACTGCAGCCAGCAGAGATCCAGCTCCTGCAGGAGGCCTCCTGCTCCTCTGCAGCAGGGGGGAGGCTCAGTGCCCAGCCCAGCATTGCAGGGAAAACAAGGAATTTGTGACCAACGTGGATTTCCCTCCATCGGGAATGCCCCCAGGCCACCCTCTCTAACTCAGGGTCTCACAGCTCCACCAGCACACCCAGCCCAGCTCCAGGGGCTCCAGGGGCTCAGGGAGAGGGGAACAAGGCCAGGTTGGGCTGTTGGTTACTTGGTGCCGCCTCCAGCTTGCGCTTGTGCGGGGGGTCCTCGAGCAGGCGCTTGATGTCCCCGCGGTGCCGCAGGTCCAGCGGCCGCTCCCACACCGACAGCTGCATGCTGGGGTTGAAGAAGAACACCCGGTCATCTCCAGTCCACACCACACACCTGCTCCAGGAGACACAGCAGCCTCAGAGCCTGCCCAGAGACAGCAATGCGCCCACAGCAGGGCACTGCAGCCCTGGGACACACGGGGACACACCTGGGACAGACCTGGGACAGACCTGAGACACCGGGGACAGACCTGAGACACCTGGGGACAGACCTGGGACAGACCTGAGACACCGGGGACAGACCTGGGACAGACCTGAGACACCAGGGACAGACCTGGGACAGACCTGGGACAGACCTGAGACACCGGGGACAGACCTGGGACAGACCTGAGACAGACCTGAGACACGTGGGGACAGACCTGGGACAGACCTGAGACACCTGGGGACAGACCTGGGACACCCGGGGACAACTGAGGACAGACCTGGGACAGCCCTGAGACACCCGGGGACAGACCTGGGACACCCGGGGACAGACCTGGGGACAGACCTGGGACACCCGGGGACAGACATGGCACACCTGGGGACAGACCTGGGACACCCGGGGACAACTGAGGACAGACCTGGGACAGCCCTGAGACACCCGGGGACAGACCTGGGGACAGACCTGGGACACCCGGGGACAGACCTGGGGACAGACCTGGGGACACCCGGGGACAGACCTGGGGACAGACCTGGGACAGCCCAGGCACACCCTGGGCACACTGCAGGGACATTGCAGGGACACCTCCCTGTGCCATCCCCATGGCATCCCAATGACATCCCTGTGCCATGCCCATGCCAATCCCTGTGCCATCCCAGCTCTTGCAGAAGGAAGGGGAGATCCAGGAATCCAGGCAGAGACAGGCTGGGCTGGCAGGGTCACATGGATCCCTGGATGTGCCCAAGGCCAGGCTGGATGGGCTGGGAGCAAAGGTCCCATGGGTGTCAGCCCCCGGGTATAAACTAAAGAAACTAAACCAGGTCTAAACTGATTATTCTAGGGGTAAAGGAGATAGAAATCCTTCTATCAACCACTCAGGCCACAAAGTGCAGAGAGGTTTGTCTGTTTAAAAATCCCACAAGAGCTTGACCCAGCTCCTGCTGTCAGTGCTCGGGGCATGAGGCACAGCCTGTGTCGGACACACAGACAGACAGACAGACCCTGTACAGCAAGGAGCTGGGACAGGCAGGAGCTGGCCCTGGAAAGCAGCACCACCTCTTTGCAGTGCTGCTTTTCCTTTTCCCTGTGCCCCAGCCCAGTGCCAGCCCAGCCGGGGCACAGCTGCCCTGCAGACCCCAGGCTTTGGCTGCTGCTCCCTCCCTCACCCTCCTCAGGCCATGGGGATGGAAAAGCTCTGCCAGGAGCCCCCAGCCATGCTGCTGGAGCCCTGGCAGTGCTGTGCCCCTGTGGCAGCCCAGGAAGGGCCCTGGCAGCTCCTCACCACGGCGATCCTGGCACTGGGGCCGATGCCACGGGCTTGTTCCCGCTGGGAGCGCTGTCAGCCTCGCTCAGCAGCTTGAAGGAGTGATCCTGGGGACACACAGGGGTCAGTGAGCACACAGAGCAGCTGCACAGAGCTACTCCGGGGTACAAATCCCCCCTGTGGCCAGAACTGCAGGAGAGGCTTTATGGACAGGCTTTATGGACAGCCAGCTGCCTCTGGAGCAGCCCAGATCAGTGGGGGTTACAAAAACGCCTCCCCATGTAGAGCAGCACACGTGGAAAAGCAGCCAAGCAGTTCTGTCCATGCCAGCAGCTCCCGTGGCACAGTGGGTGACGGGCAACCCTGAGGGTGGCACCCACCAGGACAGGAACCAGCCTGGGAGCAGCGTGTGCCAGCCCTGCTCATTCCAGCAGCTCCTCTGGAACTGCTCAGGGACATTGCAGGACTGTCCCCAGCTGCTCCTCTGTCCCCAGCACACGGCAAAAACATGTCTGGAGCTGCTGGAGGGAGTCCAGAGGAGGCACCAAATGATGCCAGGGCTGGAGCCAGGCTGGGACACCTGAAGGGGCTCCAGGAGAGCTGCAGAGGGACTGGGGACAAGGATGGAGGGACAGGACACAGGGAATGGCTCCCAGTGCCAGAGGGCAGGGCTGGATGGGAGATTGGGAATTGTTCCCTGGCAGGGTGGGCAGCCCTGGCACAGGTGCCCAGAGCAGCTGGGGCTGCCCCTGCATCCCTGGCAGTGCCCAAGGCCAGGCTGGACCCTGGGGCTGGGAGCACCTGGGACAGTGGGAGGTGTCCCTGCCATGGCTGGGGTGGAATGGGGGGGTTTGGGGTCCCTTCCAGCCTAAAGTGCTCTGGAAATCCATGGGGATCAAAGCAGCCCTGATGCCCTGGCAGTGCCAGAGCTCCTGCACAGCTCCAGGGTAAGTTAAATCCACGGCTCTTGAAATTCCACAGCAGGGAAGGATCCCGAGTGCCCAGCCCAGGCCAGGCCTGAGCCGGGTTTGTGCAGCTCAGGGCTCCCGGGGGCTCTGGAGGGGGACACACCTTGTCACTGTCCCTGCCCGTGGGGACACTCTTCCTGTCCGCGTGCAGGATCAGTGCCGGGGTGCAGGCGGCTCTGCTCGGCTCCTTGCCACGCTCTGGGAGGGAGAGGAGCACATGTGGAACCAAAAAACAAAATCACACCCAGCCCAAACTGCTGAACAAACCCCAGAGCGCTGCCCGTGGCTCTGAGCCTCCTCCTGCCACTCCTCCCCCTTCAGTCACAGCCCCCGTGCCCAGGGGGCACCTCCTCTCCAGACACCCCATTGCAGGGGGACACAGGGGCAAGGGGATAAGGGGATGGGATGGGATAAGGGGATGGGATGGGATAAGGGGATGATGGGATAAGGGGATGATGGGATAAGGGGATGATGGGATAAGGGGATGGGATGATGGGATAAGGGGACGGGATGATGGGATAAGGGGACGGGATGATGGGACGGGATGATGGGACGGGATAAGGGGACGGGATAAGGGGACGGGATAAGGGGACGGGATAAGGGGACGGGATAAGGGGACGGGATAAGGGGACGGGATAAGGGGACGGGATAAGGGGACGGGATAAGGGGACGGGATAAGGGGAGGATGGGATAATGGGATGGAATTCCAGCCCAAACCACTGTGGGTTCCATGGGGCAGATTGCCCTCAAAATGCTCCTCCAATTATTTCAAAACTCCTCCGGGTACAGAACAGGCCCCCATTTGAGTCTGCTTCCCCCGGAATATCTCAGAATAATCCACCATTAAACCCATGGCATTTTGCTCAGAAGATGGCTTTATGGGAGCAAAAAAGAAGATTTACAAACAAGAGCTATTAATTTCCACATTAAAGGAGGCAGGAGCAGGCAGCTGCTGATACATATCAAAAGGGGCTGGGAATTCATCTTCCCTCCCTGGACATCTGGTAATTGGGAATCAAAGCCTTCCCAGGCACTCGGCTGCTCTGGGCACAGGAGGGGACACCCAGTGCCAGTGCCTCCCCCTGCCTGGCTGCTGGGAGGGCAAGGACAGCCCTGAGCAAGGCCTGGCACAGAGGGTGGCACAGGGGCACTGCCAGGGCAGCCCCAGGGGCACTGAGAGGGCACAAGCAATGGCCAGGGGTGATGGTGCTGCTTTTACACTCACCATTGATTTGGGAAGCAGCCATGCATTTCACCCCTCTGAAGTACAGGGTGACTTTCACCCCTGTGAAATACAGGGTGAATTTTATCCATATGAAATACAGGGTGAATTTTATCCATATGAAATACAGGGTGAATTTCATCCCACAGCCACGTGGGCTCGAAAGACAGGAAAAATTCCCCACCTTTGGAAGCTCTGATAAAAATCATGGGATGGTTTGGGTTGGAAGGGACCCCAAATCCCCCCAGTGCCACCCCAGCCATGGCAGGGACACCTCCCACTGTCCCAGGTGCTCCCAGCCCCAGTGTCCAGCCTGGCCTTGGGCACTGCCAGGGATCCAGGGGCAGCCCCAGCTGCTCTGGGCACCTGTGCCAGGGCTGCCCACCCTGCCAGGCAGGAATACACAGATGTCAACTGCAGATGGAAACTGAAACAGCAGCAGAGCCCAAAGCACAGAGCTCTGGGAGCTCTGGTTTGTGCAAAGTCCAACCCAGAGCAGGTGCCTTCCTCACTGATCCGTGAGGATGAGGGTCAGAGCAGGGAGGTGCTGTGGGCACAGAGGCCTCTGCTCCTGAGCCTCCCCTGCCCCTGAGGGGACACTGCTGCAGCACCCAGGCAGCCTCTGCTCCCTCCTGGCACATCTCCCTGTCCTTTTCCTCCTGTGAATTCTCCCTGTCCTTTCCCTCCCATGAATTCTCCCTCTCCTTTTCCTCCTGTGAATTCTCCCTCTCCTTTCCCTCCCATGAATTCTCCCTCTCCTTTCCCTCCCGTGAGTTCTCCCTGTCCTTTCCCTCCCGTGAGTTCTCCCTGTCCTTTCCCTCCCATGAGTTCTCCCTCTCCTTTCCCTCCCGTGAATTCTCCCTCTCCTTTCCCTCCTGGCACATCTCCCTCTCCTTTCCCTCCCGTGAGTTCTCCCACTCCTTTCCCTCCCGTGAGTTCTCCCTCTCCTTTCCCTCCCGTGAGTTCTCCCTCCCAGCCCATCCAGGGCCCTGGGGGCTCCCCTGCTTGCTGCAGCCCTGGTGAGCTCTCAGCTGGCAGCTCCTCGGGCATTCCCATGTGGAACACACTGCCACAGCACTCTGGGCAGCCAGCACGCAGAAAAGAAGATGGGAATAAAAACAAAATAAAAAAGAAAAAAAGAAAAAGCAAACAACCAAGAAAATAAACTAACAAAGGGAAGCCCTGAAGGCCTGTGCACAGCAGGAGCCATTCAGTTTTACACCTGCAGTTGAAGGCTGAGTGTTTGCACGCAGTGCAAGGGAAAGAGGAAAATCAAACAAAGAGGTTGTTCCTCCGTCCCCAGGCTCAGGGATCCCTCCTGGAGCGGGGCTGACTGTGCCAGGGAGGAGCCCCATCAGTGCCTCCCCCATCCCTGGAGCCCTCCCCACCGTGCCCACCAGCACCAGGTGTTCACCGGGCACACCTCCACTCTTTGCTCATTAATTACCCTCTCTGTCCCCCACCCTAAGCGCTCAAACTGAGCTGCAGCATGACAGGGAAGCCAGCATGAAACATTTCCAACTCCTGTTTCACCCCAAAGTCAGCAGCACAGCCAGCACTGGGGAGTTCTGCTGCTGCTGCTGGAGGATGAGGGGAGATGGAGATAAAGGCTCCTGATGAAAGAGGCTCCTTCTCCCAGGCTCCACCAGCACAGGGACATGAATAATTCACAGCATGCAAGGAAAGGTGAAGCAGCAAAACTGCCTTGGGTACAGCACAGAGGATGTTGGGTGTGATCACAAACAACAGAATTAGAGAGGGAGGGGAAGAGGGAAGATGGATTCAATGCCATGAGGAGCTGTGGACAAGGCATAGTCAAAATTTGTTTTGTAAGAGGCCAAACCCCCATTAATCTCAAAAAACATTAACAGTTTGACTCTTAAGTGCTCCCAAGAACTGATTTATTAAGCACACACACATCCCACACTGTGGGGTTTATCTTCCCCCAGAATCTGCACAGGCCAGCTCTGTCTGTCCCCACAGCCTCAAGGCTCCGCTCTTTGAGATCAGCCCAAAACCTCCCCTGACTGATCCCCAGCTCCTCTTCTGCTGGCTCTTACTCAGTCCAAGTGTGGGATCCCAGTTCTGGTCCCACCAGCCAGGTCCTGCCCCAGTCCAGGCACTGGGATCCCAGTCCCGATCCTACCCCAGTCCAGGCACTGGGATCCCAGTCCCGATCCTACCCCAGTCCAGGCACTGGGATCCCAGTCCCGATCCCACCCCAATCCAGGCACTGGGATCCCAGTCCCGATCCCACCCCAGTCCAGGCACTGGGATCCCAGTTCTGGTCCCACCCCAGTCCAGACACTGGGATCCCAGTCTTGGTCCCACCCCAATACAGGCACTGGGATCCCAGTCCTGGTCCCACCCCAATACAGGCACTGGGATCCCAGTCCCGATCACACCCCAGTCCAGGCACTGGGATCCCAGTCCCAATCACACCCCAGTCCAGGCACTGGGATCCCAGTCCTGGTCCCACCAGCCAGGTCCTGCCCCAATCCAGGGACACAGCTCCTGCCTGCCCACGCTGCTTTCCCCTTAACTCTGTTTCTTTGCTGCTCTGAGCACTCCTGCTGTGCCCTCCAAGTGCTCCTTTCCCCTCTCAGAACAAATCTCCTTGAGCTGAGCTTTTCTCCTTCCTGCAGCAAACACTGCCCACCCTCCCTGTCATTGTTCAGGGCATTTGGAGTGGGAACAGGAGGAGAACCCAGACAAATTCAGTGCTGGTGTGGAGTTCAGGGTCAAATGAGAACCCAGACAAATTCAGTGCTGGTGTGGAGTTCAGGGACACACTCATTCCATGTTGGGAGGCATGGGTTGGGAGGCACCTTGAAGCCCATCCAGTCCCACCCTTCCACTGTGCCAGGCTGCTCCAAGTCCTGCCCAAGCTGGCCCTGGAGCCTTGCAGGGCTGGGGCAGCCACAGCTTCCCTGGGGTGGAGGGTCAGGTGGGTTATGCCTGAGCTGATCCCTAGGAATTCCTGATAAACACCTTTGTTTCCCCAGAACAGTGCTGAGAAGGTGCCCCCAGGGCCCTGTGGTGCCCCCAAGGTGACAGTGGTACCCGTCCCTGGCTGAGTGGCCCCAGGTCAGGCAGGGGAAGCAGCAACCCAGTGTTGGGGAAGATGGAACAGGAAAGCCTTATCAATATGATTGCCTGGCAAAAGATGTTGAGAATATGGAAACTGTAAGTGAGATTGAAATGAAAGCAAGCTTTGAGATCCCTCAGTTACTGAACAACTGGAAAACAATGGCATGGCCAGCTGAAGGTGATCCCCCTTTGATGGACAACACCCTCTGCCTGCAGACAGGCCCAAGGGGCAGAGCAGACCCTACAGCTTGGCAGAAGGGCCCAAAGAGGAGTTTTTAGAGTTTAAAATGTACCACAGTATGGGAATGTAATGATTCTTATGGGCTGTTTGTAAATGCTATAGGATTTGTATATTGTATTAGATTGGTTAGTGAGAATCAGAATATTCAGCACAGAAGATTTATGGTATTGTAATGGGAATCTTACTCTCTTACTCTCTTCCCCTCTTACTTTCTTTCCCTCCCATCCTCTCTCCCCCTCTCTTCTCTCAGTCCTGCTCCAGCTGTGCCTGGGAGCTCCCAGCAGGGCCCTGCACCCAGGCCCTTTGCAATGAACCCCAAATCCCAAAAGGCCCCTGCACCCAGGCCCTTTGCAATGAACCCCAAATCCCAAAAGGCCCCTGCACCCAGGCCCTTTGCAATGAACCCCAAATCCCAAAAGGCCCCTGCACCCAGGCCCTTTGCAATGAACCCCAAATCCCAAAAGGCCCCTGCCCCCAGGCCCTTTGCAATGAACCCCAAATTCCCAACCTGGCTGCAGAGATCTCTGCTCTCCATCCATCCCCCCTGTCCTACCCCCCATGCTCCTACAGCCCAGCGGATCTGGGGGTCCCAGCCCTGCAGGACAGGGCTCAGCCTGGCTGCAGGGACACAGAGCATGGATCCATGCCCTGCCAGCCCTGGGGACAGCACCCACCTGCTCGTGCCTGCTCCAGCAGGTTGGTGGCCATCAGGGTGACGGCGGGCGCGGCCAGGGCGGTGACACGGGTGACCTGTGCTGGCACCAGGGGCCCCAGGGCAGTGTCCAGCCTGGAGGCAGAACCTGTGAGCAGAGCACAAGGGAAGGATTGATTACCTACACACACCCCACACTGTGGGGTTTATCCTCCCCCAGAATCTCCACAGGCCGGCTCTGTCTGTCCCCACTACCTCGTGGCTCATCAGAGATCATCTCAGAGTTTGAGATCAGCCCAGAACCTTCCCTGGCTGATGCCCAGCTCCGGGGGGATTTGCCCTGGTAAACAACAATTCATTCCCTTTCAAACCCTCAGCGTTCGTGCCCAGCCCTTGGCACTCGAGGCCGTGGCAGCGCTGAGCACGGGGCTGCACTGGGGGATCTCAGGGAGCTTTTCCAGCCTCAGTGATTCAGGGAATTCATCTGCTGAGCACATCTCCTGCCCCCACTGCAGGGTTAAAACAAGGTTTGCGCTCAGCTCGATTCCTGGCCACAATGCCCACAGATCTTCAGCCAGTGAAAAGTGCCAGAAATTTAAAATTAATGAAAATGCTGCCCTCAAAGTGAGAATTTGCCAGGATAGATCGATGCCCTCCCAGCAGGTCACAGCAAGATCAGTGTTCTCATTTTAAATAACACTCCTCTGGTTTCCACTGTTACTCATCACAACTTCTTGGTGTCCCACTCTATCCACGGGAAATTATTTTGCCAATACTTTAAAAGTGCAGCTTTATCCAGGGCTTCACAGTCTGCTGGGACAAGGCCCAAAGCAGAAGCTGTGATTTGCTCATGTGCATTATTCATGAGGAAGCAGTAAGGCAGGGCTGCTGCTAGAAGCAGGCCAGTTAATCCAGGCTCTCAGTCCTGCAGCAGAACTCCTGCCTGCTGCCACACCTGAGGTGTGCTCCAACCTGGAGCACTCATTCCCAATGAACTGGGAAGTCCTCCAGGAGCTGAGCCACACAAGAGCCACCCAAGCCCACCTCCTGCCAGGGTAAAGCCAGGTGTCCCAGCAGCAGTGCCCATGTCCCATTTCCCAGCCAGCACTGCCAGTGCCACTCGTTGTAAATTCATGGCTGTACATCCCATCCCTGCTTGAAGGCAGACTGGGAACACCACAATTCCCAGCACAGCCCAAGCTGCAGCATTTCCTGCAGGGTTATCAGACAGCTCCCATCCCGACTTCTGCACGTCCTGGAATAGGATGGGTCACTTCTGAAACCTTCAGTGCGTTACAAAAACCCACTCACACACTCTGAACGCTCTCGTGGCTCCGTGGCCCTGCATTTCCAGGAGCCACAGCACAATATTCCACACAGAGCATGGAATGCCAGCCTGGTGTGGGCTGGAAGGGACCTAAAATCCCACCCAGTGCCACCCCTGCCATGGCAGGGACACCTTCCCCTGTCCCAGGTGCTCCCAGCCCCGTCCTGTCACACACACATTTTATGGAAAATCCTTTCCTTAGGATTGTTCCTCCTGAGAAGCTGAGAGGCCTCAGGAGCAAAATGTACCCAATGGTTATCTGCTGCTGTGGGATGCAACAGGTGCAGCTGGGATTGGGCTCATGTGCTTGTTTCTAATTCATGGCCAATCACAGCCCAGCTGGCTCAGACTCTCTGTCCCACACACAGCCTCTGTTATTCATTCTTTCCTTTTCTATTCCTTGCCAGCCTTCTGATGAAATCCTTTCTTCTATTCTTTTAGTATAGTTTTAATGTAATATATATCATAAAATAATAAATCAGCCTTGTGAAACATGGAGTCAGATCCTGGTCTCTTCCCCCATCCTCAGACCCCTGTGAACACGGTCACACCGCCCTTGGGTTCTGTGAGTTCTCTACAGCCAAAACTGGAATGATTTCCATAACTTGCATAATTATCCCTGCAATTGCACCCTGCACTGGAGACGAGCTCTGCTCATTCCCCACCTCGGCTTCTGCCACCTCTCCAACGTGCCGTGCCATTCTATAATTTCAGCTGCTTCTTTATGCTGATTTATTACCCCATCCAGGAACAATATCAGTGCATCTTCTGATGCGATGGAAGCAATTATCCCACGGCTTCCATCCGCACCAGAGCCAAGTACATATAAATATATATTTATATACACATATATATGCATTTCATACATGCAGATGGGGTTCAACTGCTTATTTTAATTATAACTGCTGCTCACCAAATAAGCTGGAATGATTTAAGGCAATCTTAACCTTTAAGGAATAAATATTTATGCTTTGGAGCTCTTTGTGCTTATGAAGAGCAGTCTTTGCAATGGATGGCTTCAGAATACAAACACAGCCTGGATGGAGTTGAATGTCACGGTGCAATATCAGCCTCTGCTCTGAACATAACCTGGGCTGGAATTACACCTGAGTGTGAGCCCACACTCTGCTGCTTTGTGATTAAATTCAGGCCAATTCTACTCTAAAACAATGCTGAGGAGGGGGAGGGAGGAGGGCAGTGCTGTTCCCTGTGAAGTTGTGGGTGCTGGCAGGGCCAGGGCAGGCTGATGAGCCATCGGTGCCTCTGGAGAACATCTGCACCTTCCTGGGATCCTTTCAGCCATTTCCAGCATCTTCCAACACAGCCACACAAGGCAGAGGGGAAGGAGGTGACAGGGACAAGGTGAGCAGGGACAGGAGAAGGTGACAGGGACAAGGTGAGCAGGGACAGGAGGAGGTGAGCAGGAAAAGGAGAAAGTGACAGGGACAAGGTGAGCAGGGACAGGAGGAGGTGAGAGGGATAGGGACAAGGTGGGCAGGGACCAGGAGGAGGTAACAGGGAAAAGGTGAGCAGAACCAGGAGGAGGTGAGAGAGACAGAGAAAAGATGAGCAGGGACAGGGACAAGGTGAGCAGGGACAGGAGGAGGTGGGAAGGAGAGGAGGCTGCTCCATGCCCAACACAGATTTAGATCCCCTGGTCTCTCTGGTGCCTGCTCCATTCCCCAGCCCCTCCCTGGCCATGCTGGCACTGAGCTGCAGCAGTGAGGAGTCAGAGATTCAGTGCTGGGCACTTCTGCAGCTATGACATTTTCTGAAAAATCCTTTCCTTAGGATTTCTCCTCCTGAGAAGCTGAGAGGCCTCAGGAACAAAATGTACCCAATGGTTATCTGCTGCTGTGGGATGCAACAGGTGCAGCTGGGATTGGGCTCATGTGCTTGTTTCTAATTCATGGCCAATCACAGCCCAGCTGGTCCAGACTGTCTCGGTCAGTCACAAACCTTTGTTATCATTCTTTCCTTTTCTATTCTTAGCCAGCCTTCTGATGAAATCCCTTCTTCTATTCTTTTAGTATAGTTTTACTATAATATATACCATAAAATAATAAATCAAGACTTCAGAAACATGGAGTCAGATCCTGGTCTCTTCCCCCATCCTGGGACCCCTGTGAACACCATCACACACTGCCCCAGCCCCTCGTGGCACTGAGCTGCAGCTGTGAGGTGGCTGAGCTCAGTGCTGGGCCCTGCCCCAGCCCGTGGGATGTGAGCAGTGCCTGCAGTTGCCAGCTCTGCGTGGGCAGCTCCAGGAGGCAGCTGCAGGAGCCAGCGTGCCCTGCCTGGTGCTGCAGGCAGAGCTCAGCTCCTCAGAGCCAGCAGTGCCAGCATTTCCCAGTGCCCTCGCTGCTGCTGCTGCCCCTGCAGGGCCCCCGCGGGACCTGGGCTTGGCAATAAACCACTCAAACCCGAATTAACTCCAATAGTTCGTAAAAACATTGGTCTTGTAGGCCAAAGATTGAAGACTAAACCCCTTCTTAGAGTTACCCCCCATCCTGTTGTTGTTCTATTTCTAGAGTCCCATACTGCTGTTATCAGATTTCTAAAGTCCATACTTCCTTGGTGTGTTCTTATGGCTGCAGATCTTCACAGCACAGACTCCTTCTTCTGCATGCTGTTCTCTCTCAGTTCAGGGCTCTTTTAAGGCTCTCTTTGACTGGTTAATTTGCTTTCTTTTATTTTAGTTATTTTTATCAGTTACAGCTGCAGTTCAATTAAAGACATTGCAGCTGCAGCTTATCAAAAACAACTGAAACTTCTTAAAACAAAGCTTCTATACAGATATTTAAATACAATACATACATTTTACTAAAACTCAAAAACCACCTCTTCCTATACACCTCTCCTATACCATCCTATCTCGGGAAGAAAGGACTCAAACCCTCCTCTCCAGCTCCCAAAGCTGGCATTATTAACTAAATGAGAGAAGAAGCAGGGCAGAGCTCAGAGCTGCTGCTGTGATGAGGGTGAGGCACCAGCACAGAGCCCTGCCCGAGGTGGGGCAGCCCCACAGAGGAGCCCAGCCTGCAGTGGGGAGGGATGTTCCAGGCACAGGAGAGCAGAGGAGAGAGGGCTGCGGGTGCAGTGGGGATAAATCAGGATAAATCCACACCTCACGCAGTCCTGGCTCTGCTGGGGCATCACAGGGGAGCAATTCCCTGCCCCAGCAGCACCAGCTGGGATCAGGGGATCCCAGGGTCACTACGGCTGCAAAGCACCTGCAAGACCATCAAGCCCAGCCAGCAGCACCATGGTCACCACTAAACCATGTCCCCAGGTGCCACATCCTCTCAGAAATCCCTCCAGAGATGGGGACTCCACCATTCCCTGTTCTGGGGCTTTACAACCCTTCCATGAATAAACCTCCCCTAATTTCTGACCTGAACTGCCCTGCTGTGGCCGCCCTGGCCCTTGAGCAGTCACCCTGATGTAACCCACGGTCCCCGGGCACAGGGAGGAGGAGTTTGGGACACCCTGGCACATTACCATCGCTTCTCCTGATGGGAAGGAGCAGTGAAATCAGCAATTGCAGCCCCAGTGTCTGACAGGCAGGCCCAGAAATGCACCCAGTCGTGTTTATTGGTGCTGCTGTAAGCTCCTGGCCCCAGGAGGTGCTGGAGATCAGGGCCCAGGGACTTGCTTCATTTGGAAGCACAGTCAGTCCATCCTGATGAGGTAATTTGGGGCAGTCCTGCCTACCTGCAAAGGACAAGAGTATACTCTCTGCTTGGAAAAAAAAAAAAAGGAAAAATTAAGGAGTAATAAAAAAAATAAAAATCGACTTTTCCCAAGCAGGCAGCATCCTTGAGCTCCATGCAGCCCTCAGCCCTGCTCCCCTTCCCCTCAAGGACACAGCACACTCCTCCCCAGGGCAGCCCCTGCTGGGTGAGCACGAGGCTGCCCAGGAGCCACCTCTGAGGAATTTCCCTTCCTTCCTCTGCTCCTTTGTACGGCCCAGACGCGTCCATTAAAACATTCAGCACTTTCTGAATGTGATTATGCCCTTCCCTGTGCTCAGACTGGGGACGTGTGGTGCCTCCTGAGCAGCAGCTGCCCTTGGCTGCCTGCACAGGCGCAGGGCTGGGGGGGAGCGTCCCAGCACAGCTGGCACAGCTGGCACAGCTGCTGCAGGGCTCGGCACAGCTGCCCTGCCCCAGTGCCACCCCCAGCTCAGCCCCAGGGGCAGATGGAGCTCCCTGGGTGACGGGGAGAGCCCCCAGCGGTGCTTTGGGAGCACAAACCCACCCAAGTGGGGCTGGAAATGGCCATCCCTGCTGCCCTTTGTGCTGGGACCAGCCCAGGGGTCACAGGGCACTGGGCATGGGTGGGCACAGCTCTGACCCCTCAGTGCCACTGGGACTGTTGGAGTTCAAAAACCCATGATCACATCAGCCGTTATATGCAGTGCTTTTTATTCAAGAGCTCTGGGAATCGGGGTGGTTTCCACCCAAATCTGACTCCCACCATACATTCGAGGTGAACGTGTTTTATATTCTATAGTTATATAACTTTCATGTTAATTGTCAAACTTATATTGTTCTATTGTATACACAGATTTCAGTCAAGCATGGCTTCTCATGGTTCCCCCCTTAAATTTCTAACATGGTTTCTCATGATTCTTCTTATGCTTATACAATAATTATATTTAGTTACTAAATAATCATCACATCTAACAATTCTATCATTTATCATGCTGCTTACACAGGTGCAGTGACCTGAGAAAACACAAAGCCCAACATTTTCATTTTCTATCTTTAACATTTTCCAGGGCTCCACTATCAGGAGCAGCCCAGGGGTCACAGGGCACTGGGCATGGGTGGGCACAGCTGGGAACAGAACCAGCAAAGCCCCAGCGAGGGGCACACAGGGCTGGGAGGGAGGGACACACCAGGCAAACACAGCATCTGCAGAACCCCAGAGTGCCAGGCTGCTGTGGGCTGGAGGGAGGAATCCCTCTTTATCCCTCCCCTAATTCCCATCCACATCCATATCCCCTAAACCCCACCCAGTGCCACCTCCCAGGGCCCCAGGTGCTCCCAGCCTGGCCTGGGGAGTGCTCAGGGGCCACTTCCATCAGCAGGGAGGAAGAAGGAGGAGAATTTTATAAATCAGATTTTCTGCTCTCCCACCCAATCAGAGCCAACCCTGGAAATCAGCACTGCTGGCTTTGGCAGAGTGACCCAACTGCTTTGCTCTCCTTCATCCACCTGTGCCGTGCTTTATGTTTGTCTGGGTTTTCCCATTTGCAAACTGAAAAAAAAAGATCCAGAAATTTCTGCTGAAGAGCTCCTGCATCCAAAAAGGATACAGAAATTTCTGCTGGAGAGCTCCTGTATCCAAAAAGGATGCAGGAATTTCTGCTGGAGAGCTCCTGTATCCAAAAAAGATCCAGGAATTCCTGCTGGAGAGCTCCTGTATCCAAAAAGGATCCAGGAATTCCTGCTGAAGAGCTCCTGCATCCAAAAAGGATACAGAAATTTCTGCTGGAGAGCTCCTGTATCCAAAAAGGATGCAGGAATTCCTGCTGGAGAGCTCCTGTATCCAAAAAGGATGCAGGAATTCCTGCTGGAGAGCTCCTGTATCCAAAAAGGATGCAGGAATTTCTTCTGGAGAGCTCCTGTATCCAAAAAAGATCCAGGAATTCCTGCTGGAGAGCTCCTGTATCCAAAAAGGATCCATAAATTTCTGCTGGAGAGCTCCTGTATCCAAAAAGGATCCATAAATTTCTGCTGGAGAGCTCCTGTATCCAAAAAGGATCCAGGAATTTCTGCTGGAGAGCTCCTGTATCCAAAAAGGATCCAGGAATTTCTGCTGGAGAGCTCCTTCCCTGCTGCAGTGGAAAAGTGTCAAAAAGAATCCACCCTGAGCTGGGGGGCAGCACAGCAGAATGACAGGAGCTGGAAGGTGAGGGGTGGCAGCAGCAGGGATGGCACAGCCTGGCCCTGGCACTGGGGACTCGAGGCCATCACAGGGACTGGGAGAAGCAGGATTTTGGCACAGAAATGCTCTGGGGTTTTTTTTAGTTTAAAATTGATGGTGTAGAAGCCAAGTCACACCACTGGATTCCATCAGAGGAGTAAATTGCCCAGGGAGGAGGTCAGAAATTGAATGAAGGGTCTTCTCTCTTTGGTGAAGTGAAAAATAAAAGCGTGAGGCACAGAACTACATCTGGAGAGAGATTTATGCCCAGACAAATCAGTGTGCAGCAGAACACAAATGTGGAGAGACATCACTGGTCTGTTCATGGGACACCTCCCAGCCTGGCAGTGCCCAGGGCCAGGCTGGGCAGGGCTGGAGCAGCCTGGGACAGAGGGAGGTGTCCCTGCCATGCCCTGGGTGGGATTTAGGGCATCCCAACCCACTCCAAGGCTGGATCCTGAGCAGATCCCAACCCATGCTGGATCCCTGCCATGCCCTGGGTGGGATTTAGGGCATCCCAACCCATTCCATGGCTGGATCACCATTAGATCCCAACCCCTGCTGGATCCCTGCCATGCACTGGGTGGGATTTAGGCCATCCCAATCCATTCCATTGTTGGATCTCCATTAGATCCCAGGCCCTGCTGGCCTCCAGCCCCTCCCCAGCAGAGCAGAGCTGCACTTTTGTTTCTGCAGGGTCATTTGGAGCTTTCATTTCAATATGCATTGCCATAACCACTTCAGAACTGGTGAATGCTGGAGTAAATTGCTTATTGGAGCGGGAAGGGAAGAAAGTCAGCAAGAATTCCTGAAAATCTGCAGAGTCAGGCCTAAGTGGCAATGAGCACGTTCTGCAGTGAGCTGTGCTGGGGAACATTTCCCTCTCCAATTTCTCCTCCTTTAACAACCTGGTTTTTTGCAATTTCCACCAAATGAGCAGTGAAACGAGGGAAGGCACAGAGGCTTCAAAAGCAAAGTGAAATCAAAACAAATCAACCCCCCCAAAGGCTGGAGTGCCACATTCAGCCATTTCTTACAGTCCTGTCCTACTGGTGTTTGAAATGCCACCTGTAAAAACCAGCTAGGGAAACAGTCCTCCCTGAGGGAGGGGGACAGGATGACCTCTGAAGGGCCCTTCAAAAACAAATTATTCCATGATTCCATGAGAGTGGCAGCACCAGCAGAGCCCACACCCCAAATCTGCTGGGTTCAGGGGCAGGAAACACCCCCCAAAGCCCTGTGAAGTGTCCTGGCCCTCCCTGCCAGGGATAATCCCAGGAAGCCACAGCTCTGACCACCCTCCAGAGCCCTGCTGCAGCACTTGGGACACCTGGGGAGTCCCAGCTTAGAAATTCCTCAGAGGAATCATTTCAGACAGGGTCTGTCACCCCCATTTCTTCTCTTTTGGGGGGGAATGGTTGCTCACGGCCCTGTGCCCATCCCAAGAAAGCCCTTGCCCACCCTGACATCCTCTGGTGCTGCCCCTGTGATCCCAGGCAGGAATTCTCCCTTTGTGCCAAATCCCAACAGTGGCTTTAACTGGGAAAAAAAGAAGTTCAGACTGAAACAAGAAGTCTGTGAGCAGCAGAAGCTAAGAGAAAGCATTTCCCAACTTTTAATGAGATTTCTCATCACAGGAGCTGTAAGAGCAGGGCTCACCATGACGGAATTGAACCCGACACATTTAATAACAAAAAGAGCAGGATTATTAAACCCCATTCAAGCCTTGCTTAGAAAAGCAAATGATGCAAATCCTGGCAGGCTCAGCTCGTGTCCCTGGGTGACTGCAGAGCTGAGCCCTGCTCCAGACCCCGCTGGGCTCAGCTCCTCAGCCTCAGGCTGCACATCCAGCTCCTGCTGGAGGCTCTCCCTGCCCGCTTCTGCTCTGCAAGAGGAGCAGGCAGGGAGTGTTTGGGCAAGGCTCTCAGGCACGGGGCACTGCTGGGTGCCTGTGCCAGGCCAGGAGCTGGGCTGGGCCCTTGGGGTCCCCTCCAGCTCGGGGCGTGCTGTGATCCAGAGTAAAACTCAGCTTTTCTCACTTATTTCTGACTGCTCTGATATGGAGCTGAAGTGTGAGGTCCCTCCTGCCCTGGGAGCCCAGGGAAAGCAGAGCCCCAGGGGTGGCTTCTCCTTGAGTTGCTTTGTGCCAGGAGGAACTGGAGAGCAAGAGGCACCAGAATTTCTACTGAGAAGCACAAACCACTCCTTTGGGGACACTTGTGGCAGTGTGTGGAATTGTGACAAGGTGCTCTGAGCTGCTCTGGCAAGGTGGGAATGGCACTCCTGCAAAGGGACCCAGGACAAACCAGTTATCACCATTTATCTGCCTCAGATCTCTGCTCCTCTTGCATCAACACCTCTCTAGCGAACATTCCCCTGAATTTCAAAATTCTGCACTGAGACTGAGCCATCGAGCTGGCTTTACTCATTAAAGAGAAATCTTGGCAGAGCTGTGCCCCAAAACGAGACAAATCTCTTCTCTCCAGCTGAGAGATCCCGTTCCCAAGTGACAATGACAGTGACATTTTACACACTGTGAAACAAAACCCACTGAAACCTTCCCTGCCTGGACTGGGCTGCAGAGAAAAGACAGAAAGGAAGAGGGAAGATGGTGAAAAGTCTCCAGCAAGGAGAATCCTCCTTAGCAGGACAGAGTCCATCATATCCCTGAGGTGCCACCAGGAGTGGGGAGAGCCTGGGCAGCCCTGGGTCTGCAGGCTGGCGCAGGGG
This sequence comes from Molothrus ater, assembly GCF_012460135.2. NCBI lineage: Eukaryota > Metazoa > Chordata > Aves > Passeriformes > Icteridae > Molothrus > Molothrus ater. The sequence goes on from NC_050485.2 coordinate 35,197,000, forward strand.
TCAGGCCACAGGCCCTGCCTCCCTCCCTGGGGTACTCCACACACGAGATCACCACCAGGCAATCGCTGATTGAACAATTCATTCATGCCCTGGGAACCCAGCAGAGGAGATGTTCACCACAGCTGGGGCTCCCCAAACCACAGCTCAGTGAGCTCTGTCCTTCCCAAGCCTCTGCAACTCCCAGAGCCCAGCAGCCCCAGGAATGCTCCTCTGGACAGCAAACCCTGGGGGAATTCAGAGAGCAGAACCCAAACCCTGGGGGCATTCAGAGACCAGAACCCAAACCCTGGGGGAATTCAGAGAGCACAACCCAAACCCTGGGGGAATTCAGAGACCAGGGCCCAAACCCTGGGGAATTCAGAGACCACAACCCAAACCCTGGGGAATTCAGAGAGCAGAACCCAAACCCTGGGGGCATTCAGAGACCAGAACCCAAATCCTGGGGGCATTCAGAGAGAAAAACCCAAACCCTGGGGGAATTCAGAAACCAGCACCCAAACCAGCTGTTCTCCACTCCCCATCTCTGCAAACGAGTGCTGCTGCCAGGCATGGGCACCCAGGAGCTGCATCTGGGATCAGGGAGAGCCTCGTCCTGCCCAGGGGAGTGCCCCAGGCTGTGGGGCTTGCAGAGCCCATGGAATTCCACCATGCCCTGGATTTGCCACCCCCACGAGCACCGGGTGAAGCCAAGCCAAGCTCTGTCACAGACATCTTTCATGAACAATCCTTTCTTAGGATTTTTCCCTGTGAGAAGCTGCAGTTTCAGCAACCAAAAGTAAGCAATGGGTATCTGCTGCTGTGGAATGCAACAGGTAGAGCCGTGATTGGTCTCCTGTGGGTGTTTGGATTCACTGACCACTCATGGCAGAGCTGGCTCTTGCTCTCTGGCTGAGACACAGATCTTTGTTATTCATTCTTGTCAATCCTTATCTTAGCTAGCTTCTGAAGAAACCTTTTCCTTTCTATTTCTTTTTAGTATAGTCTTAATGTAACATATATCATAAAATAATAAATCAAGCCTTCTGATCATGGAGTCAACATTCTCGTCTCGTCTTCCTCCTGAAAACCCCTGTGACCACGGTCCCAAAGCTCTGCTGCTCACTGAGGGAAAAACCCCAGGATTGTTCATCCTGCAGCCTCAGAGCTCTGATCCTCTCCTGGGCTTTGTTTGAAATCCTGTGGGATCATGCAATATCCAGGGCTGGGACCCAGGGATCATCAGTCCAGCCCCTGTCCCTGCACAGACACCCCCAATCCCACCTGGGCCTCCCTGGCAGTGCTGTCCAAGCTCTCCTGGAGCTCTGGCAGCCTCGGGGCCGTGCCCATTCCCTGGGCAGAGCCAGCACCCTCTGGGATGAACCTTTCCCTAAAATCCACCCAAACCCCCTTGCCCAGCTCCAGCCTCACCCTGGGTCCCATCCCTGCCCCAGGGAGCAGAGCAACACAAACCATTATTAATGATTAAGAAAGCCTCAACAATCTGAACTTTTCTGGCAGCTCACTGAGGGGATCCCAATTCCTGTTAGCCCAGGACACAGCTGTGGCATTCCCTTGGCATTCCCTCCCTCCCAGGACACCCAGCCAGGGCACAGCCCACGCCAGCAGGGACTGCAGATCTTTCCAGCCTGGTTCCAAGGTGTAGAACTGCACTGAGATCTGCCCAGGCCTGCTGGTATTATTTGTACACCTTCTGCCCTCCTGCTGCATTGCACACCTTCATGGAGCCTCCAAACTGGGGGGGGAAAAGCTTGGTTGGATTTTTGGGCAGTTTGTGAAGCAGCAGCTCCTGACCCGGGTGACCTCCCTGCCCTCCCAGCAGGGCAGGTGGCAGCCAGCCCGGACCAAAGGCGCCTCCTGAATTATTCATGGAGCCACCAGTGACTGAGAAATCAGAAAATTGGGAAATAAGGCTGGAGGGGCCCAAAGGCACAGCAGGGATCTGTGCTGAGCCCGGCTGGAGGGACTGGGGCTCTCTGGGGCTGGGACAGAGCTTCTGCAAGCCCAGGGAGGGGAGGGGGGACCACCCTGCAGCCCAGGAGCCTCTGCCCTCAGCAGGAGAAACGGGGGCGGTGAGGATGGTGATGGTGATGGTCACCCCACAGCCTTCATCTCCCACAGCCAGAGAAAAGGGGGCGGTGAGGATGGTGATGGTGATGGTCACCCCACAGCCTTCATCTCCCACAGCCTGAGAAAAGGGGGCGGTGAGGATGGTGATGGTGATGGTCACCCCACAGCCTTCACCTCCCACAGCCCGAGAAAAGGGGGCGGTGAGGATGGTGATGGTGATGGTCACCCCACAGCCTTCATCTCCCACAGCCAGAGAAAAGGGGGCGGTGAGGATGGTGATGGTGATGGTCACCCCACAGCCTTCATCTCCCACAGCCCTTCTCACCGCTCTGCCCGGTCCCATTTCCCAAACGTTTCTGATTCTTTTCCAGCCTCACACAAACCCCAGCAGCAAATTTCCATCTCCTCTCTGGACAGGATGTAATTGTGAGAGAACACACTGAATTATGCAGCATCAGACCCCCAGAACCTCCCCTTGCTCCTGTCACAGCACTGTAATTATTTCTGCCTGAACCAATCCTTTGTGTTTTGGAGTGAAATCTTCAAGCACTCATTTCTGGGAGGCTTTGAGTCAGAAATTAGATTTGGAAATTTGAGCCCGGCCAGGCAGAAACCAAGACTGTGACCCTTGTGCTCCATTTTTTGGTGGTTTCTGAGTCAGGTTGAAGGTCCCAGGTTCTTGACACCACAGAGGGAGCTCGGTGTGGAACAGGGGCTGGCAGGAGGTGACAGAATCCCAGCCTGGTTTGTGCTGGAAGGACCTTAAAGCCCATCCCATGGCACCCCTGCCAAGGGCAGGGACCCTCCAGTGTCCCCAGGTCCTTCTCCCTTTCCCCTTCCACCATCCCCACGTCCTGCATGTGCCAACAGAGCTGCAAGGGCAAGAAAATCCATGAAACTCCATTCAGTGCCCTGGGGAAGCTCCTGTGGCACACTTAAAATCAGGAAATGTAATTAAGTTCCCTTATTTATATTCTGGCCAAGAAGGAAGATTCGTTTTACCTCGTTACATTTTTGTACACTTTAGTGGGGCCTGACTGAGGAACGGGGCAGTCACCAGGAAACATCCACAGCTCCAAAGCAAAGCTGGGAGCAAACACCAGGAAAATCCCTGAGGATTTGGCTTCCACCATCCAGGGGGCTGAACAGGAATGGCTTTTTGATTGGAGGAGCAACAACAACAACCACAACCACAACAACAACAACAACAACAACAATAATAATAATAATAATAATAATAATAATAATAATAATAATAATAATAATAATACAAACCCTGAGCTCTCAGACCCCCCACATCATGTCATGGTGCCCTGGAATTTCTGTTCCCCCATAATGAACTCCCAATCAGGTATTTATATATCAATTTGAGTTTCCAAGATGAAGCACAGCAGCAGTTTGAGTGATTCACGGGATGGTTTGTGGCACAGGGTTTGCTCAGCTCCCAGTCCCACTGGGCAGAGTGTCTGGAGCATTGCAGGGTCCCCTCCTGTTCCAGGGAATGCTGGGGTTGTCCCCTTGCCCAACACACCATGCTGGGAATTGCACCCGGAGGTACAAGGCCCTGCAGACGCAAATCCTAAAATTGGAGATTAATCCACTGGGATAGTGGAACTTCCTCCTCCATCAGGTTTAGCTTTGTGCTGAGTTCACCCCACATCCAGCCCCGATTCAGGCCAAACATTGGGAATATATTAGTTGAAATCCACTCTGTGGCTTCATTTTACAGCATCAAAACAAGTCCCCAAACAGCTGAATAATAAAATTGAACACATAAAAAATAAGGTCTAAAAATGCCCTTTTTTTTCCCCCTCCCTAATAAACAAGACAAAAGCACACAAAGCAACACCACTCCCATCTTTTACAGGGGCCTCAGCAGGATTTGCTGCCCTGGTCCCCTCTCCAGGTCCCCCAATATTCCTGCTGGGCACCCCAAAAGCACAAAAGCTGGCCCTGAACATCCCCTGGGGATTGTTTTGCATCCCAGCACCATTCCACCAAGCCTTGGCCACCCCTGCAGAGCTCCTAATGCTTTAACTGCATAAATAAATATCAGGATGCAGCAGCCACCACAACAAGGTGTTCCCTCAGCCCTGATTTTAAACTCTCAGGGATTCTCACAGGAATTCTCATCCATTCATCTTCTTCTGGAGAGGGATAAGCAGGGGCTCCCACTGTCCTTCCAAGGCTCATTCCTTTCTTTCACTCAGTTTGGGTTTTCCTTCTAAGACTTCTTCTCCATTTACAAGAAATATATCGGGTTTAGTGAGGGCTTTTTAAACGACACAAATCTCAGTTAATTTGAGCCTCCAAGAGAAAGAAAAAGAGCCCAGCCTGCCCCATGCAGCCCAGGCTCCTGAGAGGGACCAGGGAAAAGGACAAACTCCTGTGCCAGTGTGTGACCCCCGAGCCCCAGCAGTGCTGCCAGCCCCAGCCGGACCTGTGGAGCAGAGTGGAAATTTTCCAGGGCAGAAATCCATTTTGATTTAGGTGAAATGTACATTTTTGAATTGAATTGTGGTTAGAAAACAGAGCTATTTAGCCTGACTGCAGAACCCAGGCTCAGAGAAACTGCTTCAGTGAAGGACAGAGATAAGGGGGGACACAGAGAGAGACAGAGACTGCTGTGAGAGCAGGTCAGCCTGACCTAGGAATCCTTTCTGATAAAGAAAAACTAGCAGCAAACGTCAGGTGAAATTCATTAAAATGAATATGTATGAACCTATTGTGAAATTGTGTGCATATGTATCTGAGAGGGGGATAAAAAGGGACCTGGAGTTCCAGAAGTATACATGTCATTTTAGGGAATGATTCCCACATGCAGCCAGCACTGTAACAAACACACCAGCTTTACAACTTCCACAAAAGTTGTGGAGTTTTGATTATCTCCCCAAAACACCTGGATGGGGAAAACCTGTGGTGGTGTTCACAGGGGTCCCAGGATGGGGGAAGAGACCAGGATCTGACTCCATGTTTCACAAGGCTGATTTATTATTTCATGATATATATTACATTAAAACTATATTATAAGAATAGAAGAAAAGGTTTCATCAGAAGGCTGGCTAAGAATAGAATAGAATAGAATAGAATAGAATAGAATAGAATAGAATAGAATAGAATAGAACGATAACAAAGGTTTGTGACTTGGACTCTGTGTCCAAGCCAGCTGGGCTGTGATTTGCCATGAATTAGAAACAACCAACACAGACCAATCCCAGATGCACCTGTTGCATTCCACAGCAGCAGATAACCATTGGGTACATTTTGTTCACCTCTCAGCTTCTCAGGAAGAAAAATCCTAAGGAAAGGATTTCTCATGAAAAGATGTGTGTGACAAAACCCCACCTGGCAAGGATCTGAGCAGAGGAGCTGCTGCTCCTGGGAGGGAAACCTGATGGAAACAGTGCCCAGCACTGTACTTCCCACAGCACAGCCCAGCTCAGTGCTTTAACAAGCACTTACAGACACAGTAAATTAACTCTGACTTCCGTGACATTTACCAAAAGCTGGGCACGACTGAGAGGATTTGGGTTGTTTGTCTTTTGTGACTGCCACTGCAGTATTGATATTTTTCCTTTTGTCAATACCTTGCTATTACATCCCAGGCACTGAGAGCCTCTCCTGGAGCACACCATGGGAGCAGCTGCCTAACCATGAGCCTGGCCTAAGCAGGACTGAGGTGGGGCCTTTTCTTGATGTCCAGCCTGACCCTCAGGTCGTGCTCCTGCTCCCCAGACATCCCAAAGCCTTGGGAACCCCTGTTGGTACCGAGTGCACTGTGATCCATAAACCCACCATGGATTTGCAGCAATAAACTCCCCGTGATTGGCTTTGGATGGTGCAAAAATGTGCAATTCCACAGAGCTGTGCCTGACCTCACCCTGCCCGTCCTCCTCCTGCATTTTGCCTGGGTAACCCAAACAAGCTGAATTTTCACACTGAGAGCCATCACCCCATGATCACAGGCTCCTGAGTGGCAGCTCCAGCTCCCAGCAGGGGCTCACTGGGCAGGAGGAGGGAACTGGTACCATTTCAGTGGGCTCTGGGCATTATCTGTGCCCCTGTGCCAGCCCACCTTTCCTCTGGTGTGCCAGCGCAGACAGGGAACCAAAATGTGATTTTGTGCTGAGCGTCAGCCCAGGCAGGAAGTTATCACTCTAATAACTATAAACATTCATTTGCCTGCTTCGTTAGCCAGCATTAGAGCTGGGCACAGCATTTACAGGCAGCTCATAAAGCACAGCCTGTGCCACCCAGCACTCCCCTGTGCCAGTGCCAGGCAAGGGGCACACCCAGCAAGGCCAGGGGAGGCTTCCCCGAGAGGGGAGCTGTGGCCATGGTATTTCATGAAAAATCCTTTCCTTGGGGTTTCTCCTCCTGAGAAGCTGAGAGGCCTCAGGAACAAAATGTACCCAATGGTTATCTGCTGCTGTGGGATGCAACAGGTGCAGCTGGGATTGGGCTCATGTGCTTGTTTCTAATTCATGGCCAATCACAGCCCAGCTGCCTCGGACTCTCTGTCCCAGACACAAACCTTTGTTATTCATTCTTTCCTTTTCTATTCTTAGCCAGCCTTCTGATGAAATCCTTTCTTCTATTCTTTCAGTATAGTTTTAATGTAATATATATCATAAAATAATAAATCAGCCTTGTGAAACATGGAGTCAGATCCTGGTCTCTTCCCCCATCCTGGGACCCCTGTGAGCACCATCACAGTGAGCACCATCACAGTGAGCCCCACATTCCTGCCTGGAACTTTGGCTGCTCCCCCAAAATCATTCATTTGTGCTCACCTGATGCTGTGGAATTCCTGTGCAGGGGAGGCTGGGCTGAGGTGAACTAAGAATTCAGAATTCCCACAGGGAGGATGCCAAAGGGGGGCAGTGAGCCCAGCACAGACCCAGCAGGAGCCACCCCTGGCCAGGGCTGCAGGGGCTTCCCAGGCTCTGACCCACTGGAGTGCAGCTGCTAATTAACCTCATTAACACAAGGAAGGAAAAAGTGTGCACAGAGGTTGGACACATGGCTCAGCCCAGCCCTCCCAGTAAGGAACTGGGAGGGAGGAGGTTGGCCAGGAAACATCTGGAAAATGCTGGAACATCAAGGCCAGGCTGGACACTGGGGCTGGGAGCACCTGGGACAGTGGGAGGTGTCCCTGCCAAGGCTGGGGTGGCACTGGGAGGGCTCTGAGGTCCCTCCAAACCAGTCCATGCTGATGCCCTGGGGGCCTTAGGCTGAGCTCAGGGCTTCAGTGGGACTCACCCCATTGCCTTCCCCAGCCCTGAGCCCTTCCCAGGCCGTGCTGGGACAGTTCTGTGCCTCTGCTGGGACGAGCAGCAGGGCCCCTCCAGCCCAGGAGCCAGCTCTGAGCGTGCTCTGAGCCAGGCTCAGTGAGCAGTCCCTGCCGAGGAGGGACTGACAGACACGGACAGGCTGACAGACACGGACAGAGTGACAGACACGGACAGAGTGAGCCTGGCTTGGTCAGTCCCTGCCGAGGAGGGACTGACAGACACGGACAGGCTGACAGACACAGACAGAGCTCGGGCACAGAGCTGGCACCAGGCTGCCCTTGGCACTCAGCATTAAGGTGCTGAGAGGAAAAGGCTCAGTCACTTCCCAGCTGCTCCGTGGCAGCCTAAACCACCACATTTAAACCCTTAAATAATGCTGAGAGCCAGGGAACAGGTGGCAAATGGATTCTATGGCAGATGGTGCCTTTTTTAATATTTGTGCTCTCTGCTAATTTACAGAGTCCATAAGCACAGGCTCATCTCTTACCTTCTTCACTGCTACCATTAAAAACCTGCATGTGAGGAAAATAAACACCCACTCCTTTATGCAGGAGCTGCAGAGGGGTATTAGAGATTACCAGACACCCCATTCTTTAATTACTGCAGGTAAGTGCTGGTGCTTGCAAATTTAATGCATTTAGGGTTTCTTTGAGGCAGATTTCAGAGCCCTGCGTGGCAGTGCTGGGAAATGCAGTTTCCTCCCCCAGCAGGGCCCAGGAAGATGCAGCACAGCGAGGAGCTGCATCTCCACAAGCTCCTGTTTAGTCTTTCTGTTAAACCTGGCACAAAATCCACACTCACAGCCAGGCTGCCATGAAATATTTAAGGGAACATTTGCCTGGGAGATGCACAAGCAGCACCACCAGTAGTTGCAAAATGAAGAAAGGAAATAAAAGCAATACTAACCCAAGATGGGGCTGCAATTGCATTGCTGGAACCTTCTCTGCCCACCTCACTGGTGTGGGAGCAGAGAGCACAGCAATGTGGGGCCAGGGCCCCTCTCACTGCGCAGAGCCTGAGCTGGAGCCTCTCCAGCCACAGATCACTCCATGGACAGCTTCCTCAAGCTTCAGTATTTTATTCCATATAAAACAGCATTTTATGTTGCTATTAAACCCGGGACTTTTATGCTGCTTCTCTCCCACACGTTTATTTCATCATTACAAGTTTTTCTAGGCTCAGCACAGTGACAAAACAATCCCCAAGAGCACCACTGGCTGCAGAGGCGAGGCACAGCAACCTGCAGCAGCCAGCACCTCCCGGCCCTGCGTGCTCAGCCCCATTGCCAGGGACCCAGCTGGGATCCTTCACAGCCTCCTGCAGGAAAAGGCTGCCTTTAAATTCCCCAAATATCCTCTGCTCTCTCATAGCTTTGCTTCTGATTTTCCTTCCCAAAATGTAAAATAAATTGTATTAAGAGGGAATTTTTAAAAATGACCACACTGCATTGTGCACACTCACAGTTCCCCTAAATTCCTGGAGTTTTGCTTTGAGGGGATTCTAAGGAATTTCCTCTGTGAGGATGGAAAAGCAGCAGAGCCTGGGTCCCCACCTGCCCTGTGCCCTTCCCACACCTCCCACCTCATGTGAACACCCTGCTATTCCCAAAGGTATTAATTAGGCTGCCAGGAGTTAACTGCAAGACTGCGAAACTAACCACAATCAAAGCCTAAAAGATAAATATTCACTCCTAAGACTATTGATCAAATTGAGCAAATGCCTGTGATTGGAGACACAGGACCACACAAGGCAGGAACAGGACACTGCCCTCTAATAGAATCAATTAACAGGGGATAATCGATTTATTGGGCTAACCAAACACACAGTGTTCAGCCTTCCAGGCACCAATAAACATGGAGATTGAAGCTGGAACTCATGTCATTTTGGGGTATTTAAGTTCATTGCTGCTGTGTGCCCGTGGCCTTTCATAAACTTTAGACAAGGGCAGTGTGGGAAGGTCATTAACCCCAGGGTCACAGCTCATTAACCCCAGGGTCACAGCTCATTAACCCCGGGGTCACAGCTCATTAACCCCAAACTCACAGGGGTCAGTTTTTAGGTGAGATGTGGATCTGACAAACGCAGCCTGTGCCCAATGCCCACCCTGTCCCCAGCTCTGAGTGCCACCCCCAGGTGCCACCTGCAGGGATGGGCACTGCAACCCTCCCTGGGCACTTCCTGAGCCCCCTTCCCATGGGGAAATTCCTGCTGTGCCCACCCTGAGCTGCCCTGGCCCAGCCTGAGGCCGTTCCCTCTGCTCCTGTCCCTGTGCCCTCCTGGCAGGAGCTGTGCAGAGCCACAAGGGCCCCCTGAGCCCCCTTTGCTGCTCCCAGCCCTGGTCCCACAGCCCTGCTCTGGCAGAAAGGAGAATCCCTGGGATGCAGCTCTCATTAAACACCAAACACCAAACCAGAGCTCCCCACCAACACCAAAGCAGAGCTGCACCTTCTGCAGAATTCAGTCTCCCTGTGCCTTGCTGTGCTACACCTCAATTACCAAAAGGATGGAAGACGCATCCTCATTTACATTTTTCACTCATTTACATTTTTCACTTAATTGGCAGACAACTGTTCTAAAAATAGCCCCAGGCACCCCAGGTGCAGTCACAAACGTTGCCCAAAGGCTGCGACCACCCAGGCCTGCCTGGCCAGGCAGGGATGCCCCCTCAGCTGCCACCTTCAGAAAGGTTCCTCTCAGCACCCAGAGAAAAGCCATTTCTGCGGGCACCAGCCACACCTCAGCGCTGGGAAAGGACCCAGGCTGAGCTCTCCCAGCACGTTTGTAACTGAAAACACTCAGACAATCTGCTGGGGACTTCATAAAGTGTTGTACCACGGTGTGCAGCCACCTCGTGAGGGCCCTTCCAGCTGAGAATGTGGACGTTCCAGCTGAGGACATGAACGTTCCAGCTCAGAGGGGGAATGTTCCAGCTGAGGACATGAACGTTCCAGCTGAGGACATGAACGTTCCAGCTGAGGATATGAACATTCTAGCTGAGAACATGAACATTCCAGCTGAGAACGTGAACGTTCCAGTTGAGAACATGAAAATTCCAGCTGAGGACATGAACGTTCCAGCTGAGAAGGGGAACGTTCCAGCTGAGAACATGAACGTTCCAGCTGAGGATATGAACATTTCAGCTGAGAACACGAATGTTCCAGTTGAGAACATGAACGTTCCAGCTGAGAACATGAACGTTCCAGCTGAGGATATGAACATTTCAGCTGAGAACACGAATGTTCCAGTTGAGAACATGAACGTTCCAGCTGAGGATATGAACGTTCCAGCTGAGAACATGAACGTTCCGCCTGAGAACACGAACATTCCAGCTGAGAACATGAACGTTCCAGCTGAGAACATGAACGTTCCAGCTGAGAACATGAATATTCCAGCTGAGAACATGAACATTCCAGCTGAGGATATGAACATTTCAGCTGAGAACGTGAACGTTCCAGCTGAGGACATGAACGTTCCAGCTGAGAACATGAACATTCCAGCTGAGAACATGAACGTTCTGCCTGAGAACATGAACGTTCCAGCTGAGGACATGAATGTTCCAGCTGAGAAAGTGAACGTTCCAGCTCAGCTGTGACCACACCACCATAACCTGAGGGTGGGCTGGGGGGCTCACAGGTTTGCCCACAGAACCCCCTCAGAGGAGGCAGGAACCAACTCAGCTGGCCCTAAATGTCCCAGGGACACATCCATGACAAACATCCCTGGAGCTCTGAACCCACTCCTGACAGCCAGCCCAGAGCACAGCTCCACACGGCTCCAGAGCCCCCAGTTTAACCCCGGCAGTGCCACCCGTGCCCAGCACCCAGCACCACCCCACAGCCCCTGTGCTGCCCAGACTGTCCCCGGGCCCCCAGGAGCCTTACCTGGGAAGGGCGAGGCCAGCAGGGGCACTTTGATGGGGGACAGGGTGAGGAGCTGGCAGGGCTGCAGGCCCGGCGCAGCCTGCGGGGCCTCGGGCTCCAGGGCCACCAGCGCCAGGCTCTGCGTGCCACCCACGGCTTTAAGGCTGCTCTGGCACCCACCTGTGGGAGAGAGAGAGAGAGAGAGAGGGGTGAGATCTCAGGGTCTCTGCTGCTCACAGTGACCCCGAGATGTGTCAGAAAGTCTCTTTTCCCAGTCCGGCGCTCGAAGAAGGAGTCAGAGCTCTTCATTTCTTGGTCTCAAGGTTGTTTATTGTTCCTTATCTATAAAATTCTTTCTCTCCAGCCAAGGTCCACTCAGCAGGACAGACAGAGGCACTCTGCCTGCCCCCAGGCTGGTGTTAATTTTTTATACTAAAAACTACGTGTACAATATTTACAATTACTTCCCAATACCCATCACCTATGTTAGACAGTGAGCTTCTACTCTAAACCAATCCAAAAGTGCCAACATCACAGCAGAAGATGGAGGCCAAGAAGAAGAAGGAGAAAGGCTGGACACGCCCAGTTCCCTCCATCTTGCCCCCTAAACCCCCATGCTAAAAACCTCAAAAATCTGTTTTTCACCCTGTGGTAAATTCACTATCATTCTACTTAAACTTTCATAGCTTATAATTCTTCATATAAAGTTAGTAATTGTTTATTTCCAAAAGCTAAATCAAAAGCACAAGAGTTTTGAGCTCTGTGCCAAAGTCTCTGAGCCCCCTGGGCAGGGGCTCGAGCCCTCCAAAGCAGCCAGAAAAATTTCCTGAGTCTGCAGAGCCATTGCAAACCCTGCTGGCCGCGTTCCTGTGTCCCTGCTGCAGGTGGCCCTGCCTGGGCAGGGCTGGGCTGATCCCAGAGGTGCCCCAAGCCCAGCTGTGCCTGAGCCATTCCTGAGGGACCCAGAGCCCCTTTGGTGATGGTGATCCCAAAGGACCCAGAGCCCCTTTGGTGATGGTGATCCCCAAGGACCCAGAGCCCCTTTGGTGATGGTGATCCCAAAGGACACAGAGACCCTCTGGTGATGGTGATTCCAAAGGACCCAGAGCCCCTCTGGTGATGGTGATTCCATGCTCAGCTGGTGGCTGGAGCATTTCCTGCCATGGAACCCCACAGATGTGAGCACATCGCCCACAGGGACAAGGCAGCAGTGACTCACACTCAAACTGTGCAGAGTTATTACATTTAAATGAAAAAACTTAATAAAAAAGGCAAATATTTGAACACAGGGAACACAGTCATTCTCAACTTTCCAAAGTGTAACTGTCTGATGGCAAATCTGAATTTATTCCTTGCTATATTAGGCACCCACTGCTCCCTGGCCTGCCTGGCTGCTCTGCTGTGTCCTGCACACAAATCCCTGAGTTTGACAAGCTCCACATCTCATCTCCTTCATCCCAAAACCACAGCATGACGCTTCATGGAATCCCTGAAGCTGGAAAAGCCCTCCCAGCCCATGGAGTCCCAGCTGTGCCCCATTGTCCCCAGCCCAGAGCTCTGAGTGCCACCTCCAGGTGACACCTCCAGGGATGGGCACCCCAACCCTCCCTGGGCAGCCCCAGGAATGTCCCAAACCAAAGCTCAAACACCCTGCAGCCCCTGCACCATTCTGTCCCCAGCCTGACAGTGGCAGGGAAGACCTTCAGAGCTCAATCTCGGCTAATTAAGTTAAATAAACAAGAACAGCAGTGCAAAACTCTTGAGGAGCAGAGCAAATCTGACGAACAGCAGCTGTTCCTCCCTCCACCGAGCTCGGGATTCAGGAATTAAGCAATCATCAGCTTCCTGTGGCATCCAGCAAAGCCCAGCCCGGGTGAAACCCTGCAGGCACTGGGAGGCAGCTGAGGCTGCAGGAACCCCCAGCTGATCCCACTGCAGCCCTTCCCTCAGCCCGAGGGTCCCTTTCCATGTGCACCCCAGGAAAGCAGGGAGTGGGTGCTGGGGAGGGAGGTTGTGGGTGGGGGATGCAGCCCCTGCACAGCTCCAGGCAGGAGAATCCCAGCAGGGACCTGGGCTGAGATCACAGCATCGGGGATGGGCTGGGAGGGACCCCAAACCCCCCCAGTGCCAGCCCTGCCATGGCAGGGACACCTCCCACTGTCCCAGGTGCTCCCAGCCCCAGTGTCCAGCCTGGCCTTGGGCACTGCCAGGGATCCAGGGGCAGCCCCAGCTGCTCTGGGCACCTGTGCCAGGGCTGCCCACCCTGCCAGGGAACAATTCCCAATTCCCAATCTCCCATCCAGCCCTGCCCTCTGGCACTGGCAGCCATTCCCTGGCTCCTGTCCCTCCATCCTTGTCCCCAGTCCCTCTGCAGCTCTCCTGGAGCCCCTTCAGGCCCTGCCAGGGGCTCTGAGCTCTCCCTGGAGCTGCTCCTGTCCAGGTGAGCCCCCCCAGCTTTGTCCCAGCCCTTTACAAACAATTATTCCCCAACAAAATACGCCCTGCATTAGCAAAGCAGAAGTTTTAGTGTTTTCAGTGTCACCAAAAAAAGCCCATTATTTCCACAGTCATTATTCCTCCATGCCAAGGAGCACCTGCAGATGCACTAAGTAACAGGCCAAACAAACCCCACAAATATTTAAGTTTTGATCATTTAGCAATGGATAAATGAAAACAGATTTTTCTGCTAGACCAACTGGCAGAAATTAAAAAACAAACAAAAAATAAAAAAACCATCAGTGTCCAACCAATCCAAGTGTTAAACAGAAGCTCATTGTTCATTCACCTGGGGAGTGGAACAATCCTTCAGTGGGGTCAAACACCTGCCCTCCAAGAGCCCGTGCTCATTCCCAATTCCAGCTGTCTGCTGCTGGGAGAAACCCACAAAGCACCTCCTGTGAAAGCTAATGCTGTCTGCAAACACGACTCTGCTGTGCCTTCCTGCAGGGCACATGAGCAGGAAGGTTGTTTACTTCTCATTTGATTCTTTTCTTCTGGAGAGGAGGATGTGATTTCCCCAAAGAGGGCAGGAGAACAGGAGAGTGATGTGAGCTGGGCAGGCACAGCCTGCGCCGAGCTGGGCTGCTCATTAAACTTGCATCAATGCCCTCATCAAAGTTTCATCGCTCAGCTGAAAGAGAAGTTTGGGTGGTTTCCCCTCCTTTGATGGAGCTCTCACTCTGTCTCTCCTGGTGCATAACTCCAGGGAGGAAGGGCCATCCCTGGGGGCTCAGAGCTGGGGAGAGCACGGGCAGCATCCCCAAACACAGCCCAGCTCTGCCCAAGGCACTGCCAGCTGGGCCAGGGCTCCCCCCGCCCTGGGGGCACCCACCTGAGAGGTTCCCCTCACAAAAAAAACCAGACCGTGCTGTGGGTTCTGCCCAAAAAGGCCTTGAAAGGGTTTTAGAGCTACCATCAATCACCCAGCACCCACAGGGGGAATTCTGAAAGTCACACACCATGAAAAGAGGAGTCAAAGACCATCGCTGATATCACCATCACTGATATCATCACTGATATCACCATCACTGATATCATCATCACTGATATCACCATCACTGATATCACCATCACTGATATCACCATCACTGATATCGCCATCACTGATATCACCATCACTGATATCATCATCACTGATATCATCACTGATATCGCCATCACTGATATCATCACTGATATCACCATCACTGATATCATCACTGATATCATCACTGATATCATCACTGATATCACCATCACTGATATCACCATCACTGATATCACCATCACTGATATCACCATCACTGATATTGCCATCACTGATATCATCACTGATATCACCATCACTGATATCACCATCACTGATATCATCACTGATATCATCATCACTGATATCGCCATCACTGATATCGCCATCACTGATATCGCCATCACTGATATTGCAATGAGGGGAACATGCAGGACTTTTTCCAGCCATGGTGTTTTCCCCAGGTCATGGCACACCCTGGCAGTGAGGTGCCAACTTCTCCTCTGAATCCCAGAGCCACTGGGGCTGGAAAAGCCCCCCAGGATCAGAGTCCCAGCTGTGCCCCATTGTCCCCAGCCCAGATCTCTGAGTGCCACCTCCAGGAATTCCCTGGACACCTCCAGGGATGGGCACTCCAACCCTTCCTGGGCACATGCAGTGTTCCTGTTCCCAAAGCCATCCTCAACACCATCCTGTTCCCATCACCATCCTCCCCCTGCTGTGCCTGCATCCAGCCCAGCCCCTCACAGCACCCCCAGCCTAGCTGATGTCTCTAAGCAGAATTTTCACTACTTTTAGGTCGGATTCTCTGCATTTTTAACTCCGGGGCTTCGGGCAGAATTCAGTGTCCCTTCCTTTGACCTCAGGTGCAGATGGAGCCCAATGGTGCCACTGTCACCCTCTGAGAGCAGACAGATGTTCCCAGGTGTGTCAGACAGGTGCTGCTCAGCGTGCTGAAAGCTTCTGTGCATTACAGCCTGCTGGGCAATGTCCTGGCACCTCCTCCTGGCACTAAGCTGGGCTTCTGCAGCCTGAGCTGAACCTGAGCTGAGAGGGGGCACCTCCCCACAGACACCAGAGACCCCAAAAGGGCCCAGGCAGGCGCAGGGACACGGGTGAGGTGGATGGATTCTGCAGCAGGGAGGTGATGTGAAAAAGTGACTGAGACAGGACCGGTGTGGACACTGCCGTGGATAAATTTGGATTTGTGCAAAATTTTCACCTCGTGTGGAACAAGTCTCCTTCTCAACCTGACCTGTGCCTGTGTTTAGAGCTCCTAAAAAACTCTGAACACCCTGATATCCTTGCAAAGAGAACAAACACAGGGATATCCCAGCAGAGGGAACAGACACAGGGATATCCCACTGCACAGGGAACAGACACAGGGATATCCCACTGCAATGGAACAGACACAGGGATATCCCACTGCACAGGGAACAGACACAGGGATATCCCACTGCACAGGGAACAGACACAGGGATATCCCTGCACAGGGAACAGACACAGGGATATCCCTGCAATGGGAACAGACACAGGGATATCCCTGCAATGGGAACAGACACAGGGATATCCCTGCACAGGGAACAGACACAGGGATATCCCTGCAAAGGGAACAAACAAACGCAGGGATGTCCCTGCAAAGGGAACAGGGACATTCCTGTAAAGGGAAACAAACACACCAATAGCCCTGCAAACACAAACAAACACACCAATAGCCCTGCAATGGAAACAAACAAAGGCAGGGATGTCCCTGCTTTCCTGATCTCCCTGCTTTCCTGATCTCCCTGCTTTCCTGATATCTCAGCTTTCCAAGGGGGTAATCAGCCGCTGGCACTGTAAGGCACTCAGTGACTGCCAGGAGCAGCCCTGCTCACTTTGCTGCTCGTGTGCAGTAAATAGAAATCCCTGGCTGTTCCCAGACAGCCCTGCCCTGCAGGCACCGAGAGCTGCATTCATTCACACGGAGCTCCCGGGGTCAGGAGGGATGATGTTATGGAAAGGGCAGAACAGCGGCCTTGCCCATAAACACATCGCTCCTGGGGTTATTGCTGTCATTGAAGTGGGAAAACAAACTTCGCTCTAAGTTTCTCTTGATTTGAGGAGATAACGGGAAAAGCACCAAAAACCCATAAGCTTAATGAGCAAAACAAAAACTTCGTGAAAGCTGTGGTTAAAGCCAAGCATTCCCAGACCTAATAAAGCACTTGGCTGGCAGTGCTTGAATACTCCACAAACAAAGAGAGGTTTGATGGCTTTTCAGGGACATGAATGGGGTCCTGCTGTGCTATTCTCTGTCCCCAAACAGGGAGCCCCAGCACACGCACTTAAATACCAGATAATCCAATTTGGGAAGCCAAAACCCGAGTGCTTATAAATGGGGATGTGCTTCAAACACAGAGCTGTGCTTAGGAGATACAGGAGGTCAGAGGTCCTGGGTGGTGTATTTCATGAGAAAACAGAACCCAAATTCAACAGCGAGCAGCCCTATTTCATTCATAATCTGTCAATGGAATTACCTAGCAAGCGGGGCCCGTGTTTGGATGTGTATCTGCACGTCAGTGCTGACACTGTTTCGATTCTGTAAAGGGTACTGCCATCAGGACAAAAAGACATGAATGAGAGGGATCAAAATGTAATTTCCTTGGGATGCCCCACCCGACATCCTCATCTCCATGCAGGAGACACGTGGAACCCAATGAGCTTTAAGGTCCATCCCAGCCCCAACCTTTCCACAGTTCCATAAAACCTCCCCAGATACGGCATCAGAACATCCCCTCGGGCAGGGAGCACTGGTGGCATGGTCCAGGAGTGCCAAACCACCCCAGCACAGCTGCCAGTGACACCGGTGAATGTCCTGTGCCACAGGACCCTGGGTTCCACCCTGGAGTGTTGGAACCCCACCACGGGGCCCTGCCAGAGCTCTCTCACCCCATCCAGCAGCCTCTGAGCCCACAGGGATATGCAGGACACCCAGCTGGCACGGGCACAGTGGCACAGGGCACCTGGCCAGCAGCTCTGGCCTCACCCACACAGCGCAGGAGACAGAAACGCGAATCCTTCCCTCCCAGAAACACCAGGGCTGTCTCTGCAGAAACATGAAATGGTGCCTTCCTCCCCAGAGGAGGAACAGGCACAGGGATATCCCACTGAAAAGGGAACAGGCACAGGGATATCCCTGCAATGGAACAGACACAGGGATATCCCACTGCACAGGGAACAGACACAGGGATATCCCACTGCAATGGAACAGACACAGGGATATCCCACTGCAATGGGAACAGACACAGGGATATCCCTGCAGAGGGAACAGACACAGGGATATCCCACTGCAATGGAACAGACACAGGGATATCCCTGCAATGGGAACAGACACAGGGATGTCCCACTGCAAAGGGAACAGACACAGGGATATCCCACTGCAAAGGAACAGACACAGGGATATCCCTGCAATGGGAACAGACACAGGGATATCCCACTGCAAAGGGAACAGACACAGGGATATCCCACTGCAAAGGGAACAGACACAGGGATATCCCTGCACAGGGAACAGACACAGGGATATCCCACTGCAAAGGGAACAGACACAGGGATATCCCAGCAATGGAACAGACACAGGGATATCCCACTGCAAAGGGAACAGACACAGGGATATCCCTGCACAGGGAACAGACACAGGGATATCCCACTGCAATGGGAACAGACACAGGGATATCCCTGCACAGGGAACAGACACAGGGATATCCCACTGCAATGGAACAGACACAGGGATATCCCTGCAATGGAACAGACACAGGGATATCCCTGCAATGGAACAGACACAGGGATATCCTACTGCAATGGGAACAGACACAGGGATATCCCTGCACAGGGAACAGACACAGGGATATCCCTGCAATGGAACAGACACAGGGATATCCCACTGCAAAGGGAACAGACACAGGGATATCCCTGCACAGGGAGCAGACACAGGGATATCCCACTGCACAGGGAACAGACACAGGGATATCCCACTGCAAAGCCATGAGCCAGGCATCATTGCCAGGGGCACAGGGCACCCTGCTCCTCAGAAACACACAACACAGAGCACGTAATTCATGGTGTGCACTTCAGCAGAGAACAATAACTGCTGCTCCTCACAGCAAATAGCACCTTGGAGTGGCTTGGGCTGCAGCTGTTCAATTAAACACATTAGCCTTGCCAGGCTCCGTGCTCACTCCTGGAGCTCAGGAAGGCTGCAGCTCCATTGAGAAAACAATTATATCATTGCTGATGGCTGGGGAAGGCAGAGCTGCTGCTGCCACAGCGGCTCTGGAGTGAATGCTGCACAGAAACCTGATTAACTGCCCTTGTCCCACCTAACTGAGAACCTGCCCCAGGATCCTCACCACTGCTCCCACTGAGGGCAGACACTGCACAGGGAGCACTTCCAGTGCTGCCATGGGGAAGCAGCTCCTGCTCTGCCTGCAGGACAGGGATGGGGCCACCCTGCAGGAATGGCCACAGGTCCCTGACGAGCTCTGGAGCCCCAAACAGCCTGGGATGGGGTGGACTGGCACCATCAGCTCAACAAGGACGGGAAGGAATTCCTGACTGGCCCTGGCAGCTGGGGCTGCCCTGGATCCCTGGCAGTGCCCAAGACCAGGCTGGACACTGGGGCTGGGAGCACCTGGGACAGTGGGAGGTGTCCCTGCCATGGCAGGGCTGGCACAGGGGGGGATTTGGGGTCCCTCCCAACCCAAACCACTCCAGGATTCTGTGATCTCATTATTTACAGAGATGGTTGGGGGATTTGAGCTCCTCCCTGTCCCTCTCCCCGCCCGAGGGAGCTCAGCTGGCAGCCAGCACGGAGCCAGCTGCTGCAGGAGGAGCAGGGGCCAGAGCAGGGCTCCTGAGCAGACAGCCATGGGCATGTGCACATGAGGTGGCACCAGGCTGGCAGTGTCCCTGCTCTGCCTGGCACTGCCCCTCAGCTGCTGGCAGGAATGCTCCTGCCTCATATCTGCCACTCTGCATGTGATCAAATACGCTTGGGCACGTTTAAAATACTGAACTATTTTAAAACATTGAAGTCTCTAAAAGGTGCAGGAACAGGAGGGGCTGTGGCTCCCCTGCCCAGACCCCCCCTCAGCAGCACACCCATCCTGTGATTCCCCAGGCACCCTGGGTGTGTAGCTGCATTTGTGTGTAAAAAATACCAATAAATCCTCTAATAAACAGAAATGAATTCATACCAGGGTTTCCCCACAGCACTGACTCCTCCAGCTGAGCCCTGGGCAGTGCTGGCAGAGGAGAGGAGGCTGAGCCCCAGCTCTGCTCAAACACCAAAACACAGACCCAGGTGAAGGGGCCAACACGTGCCAGGGCACTCCCTGCTAATTAATGAGGCTGGTAACGAGCCCAGGAGCCAGGATCTCCTCCAGCACACTCTGAACCTCAGCACTGATGGCAAACACCACGTCCTGGGTGCTGCACAGCTCTGAAATGCAAACTGCTTTTGGGGAGAGCCTGCAGAAAGGGAGCTCTGCTCTCAGCACCAGGGACAGCACCTTTGCGCTGAGGAAGGCAGGAACAACTGGCAGCAAGGCAGTAATTCCAATTCCCAGTTCAGGAGTGTATTTAGAGGCTGAAACATCAGTGGCACTTTTCTCCTCAGCCTTCTGTATAGAACTGCTATTTTAATTTACTCCTGCAGCCACAAAACAGAGATGCAGCCCTGGAATGCATGGTCTGCTCTTGTGCAAGGATAAATGCTCTTTACCAGGTGTAAATCTAGGTTACCTAAAGCATCACAGAATATTTACACAGTAAATATTTATAACTTTTAGTTCTTCTGTTCAGTTATGCAGATTAATGGAATTGATTTCACAAATGACTGAGCCTTAATGAGATGATGGATCCACTGCTCCTCTCTCCTGCTGGCTCTCTGTGCAGAGCCCACCAAACTCTGCAAACGAGCAGCCAGCAGAATCCTACACGGAACCACAGAATCACTGAGGCTGACAGTGATTTCTGTTTGAAAAATAAACTCAGCAGGTGGGGAGTGCTGGTCTCTTCCGGGCAGGGGTCACCAAGCAGCTCCAGAACAGCATGGCACAATCTGCTGTAATTACACCGGGCCCTTTCTTCCTCTCAGAGTCATCCAGAGGCTGAGCTGCACTTGGCCATCAGGGCTCTGCTCAGGGAAGGGATTGCAGCTGAGTGGAAGTGAAGCTCTGCTTTAGAAAGCAGCCCTGCCTCCCTGGGGGATGCACTAAGGGAAAACCACCGAGAAACAGGCAATACTCAATTATTGATGCGTTCATTTCCTGACCTGGGATCAGCTGAGGGGCCAGGACGAGCGTGGGCAGTGGCCTGGAGGCAGCAGCTGGCCTGGCTACAGCCATGGCCACTTGATTGCTCAGCAGCAGAGGCTTCTCAGCCCCCTGGAACAGCCTGGACTCCTCAGGCTGCACCCAGGCCGAATCCAGGGCAAAGGCATTGTTCAGGTAGATCTGTCCAACAGAAAGAAAGGAAAATGTTACAGTCTGAGATCCCAAACTCAGAAATGCAAGTGAGAACAAAACATCTTTAACTTGGTATTTCAGCAGGCAGAGCCTCAGCTGGGGACAAAATGCCCAAGCCAGGGTCCCTCAGTGCTGAGGCTGAAGTGAAGTGACCACTAAAAAATTAACTGGCTTTGACAGGACAGATCAGCTGCTGCAGCTGCATGGGAGGCCAGGGATGCCTGGAGGCAGAGCTGTCCTGACACGGCCACTCCTGGTCCTGACACGGCCACCCCGAGTGACCCCATCAGCACCAGGGACAGCAGCCACCTCCCCAGCCTGGGGACACGGGGGTGAGGAACAGGGGGACAGGGGGACAGGGCACAGAACCAGCCAGGGACAGGGAGGATAGAGCACAGAACCAGTGAGGGACAGGGAGGATAGAGCACAGAACCAGTGAGGGACAGGGGGACACGGGGACAGGGCACAGAACCAGTGAGGGACAGGAAGGATAGAGCACAGAACCAGTGAGAGACAGGGGGACACGGGGACAGGGCACAGAACCAGCTGAGGGACAGCAGCACAACGCCAGATGTTCAGCACTCAGCTGGCAGAGGGGCAGATGTGGGGACCAGAGGTGGGATGGGGACACGGGACCCCGAGGGCCACCCTGGCACCAGGGATGTGGCAGCACCCATGGTGACACCGCTCTGCCAGCCCCTGAGTGTGGCAGCCTTTTGGGACAGACAGTGGGAAAACCAGGGAGAAAGGGACGACGGAAAACCCCCATAATCACATCTGGCAGGAAAATGAGGACGTTCTACCCAAAGGAATAAATATTAGCGACATTTTAGTCCTGTTAAAACTTGGGAGCAGCGAAGCTGCAACTGCTGCTCCATCACCTGCCCCTTCCAGCATCCCAACATTCCTCCTCCGCAGGGCTCTCCTGACAAACACCGAGCTCTCACACCCCTGAACCCACAGCACTCTGCAGCTCATGTACTTGATGTACTCCATAAAAAAAGCCCCGAAAGCCCCCGGGCAGGCCAGGCTCGCACTTACTTTGCAGCTGGGCAGCCTCTTCTCCATCCAGCCCTTGCCGGCGTGCGGCGGCACCGCGGCGCTGTACACGGGCGGGAGCACCGGGACGAATTCCACGCTGGAAGAAGGGGAGAATCCCACAACCGGCGAATGAGCTCCAAATATCCACTTCGGAGGGGACAAAAAAACCAAACAAACACAAGAGGAAGGGTCAACAAAAGGATTTTACCCCGAGCAACCGATGCTTTCCATGATCTCCTAATTACGCGACGGAAACTGTCAGGGATGTCCCTTCAGCCCGCCCAGGGTTTGTGTTTCGCTGGGCACGGCAGGGTGAGAGCTCGGAGCGGTTCGGGAAGCCCAAAGCACAGCCTGGAGCAGGGCACACCGGCAGCCGGGGCTCCCCTGCTCACACTGAACCGTACAGCGCCAGCAGGAGCCTGAAAATGCGGCGGGAGAGCCAAAGGAAACGCAGGAATGTATTTTTTTCTCAACTTAAATTCGCCCGGCAAACGGGTTCCCACAGCAAAACCACTTCTGCAGGTTCGTCGAGCGGTCTCCCGCTGGGGAATAATTGATGTTCCCGTTTCATTAGAGCAGCACCGACTGTTTTCTCCCGAACCACAAGAGACGCTCGAGCTCGAAAAGGCTGGAAATCATCACACGGAATCGAGCGGACGCCACAGCGCTCGCGGCTCGCGTTTATTTTTACTTCTGTCTACCCAAAAACATAAAGCCGAGGCAAAACTGCGCGCACGGCTCCGAGCCCCCCGCGGAGAGGGGCGAACACCCGGCTGAGGGCTCCGCTACAGCGAGCAGCCTCACGGCAGCAATTAATAATTGAAATATTCATCAGGGAAAGCACTGGCGCGACACGCTGGTTCCAGTGACACGGCTCAAAACTTTCGTCTTTATAAATATTCACAGAACGCTCGGCGGCGGTGCTGCCCCGGCTGCCGGAGCGCGCCGGGAGCATCGCTCCCGTTGCGGCCGCAGCTGCGGAGAGCGCATCCTGCAGCCAGTGGGGAGCCCAGCCCCGCCGGAGGGACCCGCAGCGCCCCTGGCAGCCCCTCTCCCCCGGAGAAACGCCCGCCGCACGCTCCCAGAGCCGCGGGAAGCGCCGCGGTCCGACAGACACACGCGGGGCGCGGAGCGTCGGGAAGGGGTGCAGGGCTGGGGAAAGGGGGAATGCAGAGCTGGGGAAGGGGATGTGGAACCCAGGGAATGGGGGAGGCAGAGCTGGGGAAGGGGGAATGCAGAGCTGGGGAAGGGGGTGCAAAGCATCGGGAATGGGGGATGTGGAACCCGGGGAAAGGGGAATGCAGAGCGTGGGAAGGAGGGGATGCAGCGCCCCGAGGGAGGGGGATGCAGAGCCCAGGGAAGGGGGGTGGTGTGGAGCCCCGGGAAGGGAGCTGTAGAACCCGGGGAAAGGGGGATGCAGCGCCCGGGGAAGGGGGGATGCAGAGCTCGGGAAGCGGAGGATGCAGAGCCCGGGCAGCCCCCGCCGCCTCCCCGCAGCCCGCGGGCGGGGGTCTCGGTGCCGGCGCCGGGCAGCGGCTCCGGGAAAGTTGTGTCCCCGCACGGCGGCTCCGCCCTTACCTGGCCGTGCAGGAGCGGCTCGGCGGCCGCGGGCAGCAGCGGCAGCAGCGGGGGCTCGGCGGGGCCGCGCCAGCCCGGCCCGGGCCGCACCAGCGCGGGGGGCGGCAGCAGCAGCGGCGGCCCAGGAGGAGGAGGAGGAGGAGGAGGAGGCGGCGGAGCGGGGGCCCCGGCGGCGGCAGCGCCCACCCGGAGCAGCCCCGCGGCCGCGGGCAGCACCCAGGCCCAGGGCGGGGCGGGGGGCTCGGCGGGCGGCGGCCACAGCAGCGGCGGCGGGCGCGGGGCGGCGGCCGGGAGCATCCTGCATGGCCCGGGATGGAGCGGGCTGCGAGCGCCGCGCTCCGCTCGCCTCCGCCGCCCGGCGCAACTCCGAGCCCGCGGCAGCGCGGACAGGCTCCGCCCGGCGCGGGGAGAGCGGGGCGGGGAGAGCGGGGCCGCCCCGGGGAGGGGCAGGGACGCGGGAGGGACGGACGGACCGACGGACGGACGGACGGAGGGAAGGAGAGAAGGAGGGAGGGGGCGCCGCCCCGGTGCAGCCCCCGCTGGGAGCGCGGCCGTGCCGCGTTCGGTGCCGGAGCAAGGGGGATTCTCGGGCAAGGGGGATTCTCGGGTGATCCCCGGTGGCCGCAGGTGCGGAGGCAGCCCCTGCCCTCGGGGGATGGCAGAGGAGGCTGGGCTGCGCCGGCACCCCCAGGTTCACGGAGACCCCTCGCCATTAAAACCCCCCAGACGCCCCCACACCTCCGACCTCCGGGGGTCCTCAGGCTGCTGGCCATCCCCAGAAACCCCCAAACCTTCCCGAGACCCCCGATCTCCCCCTTCCCCAGGCCGTGCGAGTGCCGCGGCATCAGCGAGTTCAGGTGTCCCACGGCTGCCCCTCAGCCGAGACCCTTCCGGCGGCAGGGAAAACAGCATGGAATGAAACTGCCAGAGGACAGGCTTGGGTGGGATAGCGGGAGGAAATTCTTCCCTGGGAGCAGGGGCACAGGGTGCCCAGAGCAACTGGGGCTGTCCCTGCATCCCTGGCAGTGCCCAAGGCCAGGCTGGACACTGGGGCTGGGAGCCCCTGGGACAGTGGGAGGTGTCCCTGCCATGGCAGGGGTGGGAATGGATCCCTGGATGGGCTTTAATGTCCCTTCCAACCCAGAACAGTCTGGGATCCTATGAATTTCATGGCAGACAAGCGGAGAGGAGCCTGGTGCCGCTGCTGCTGCCCGAGGGCGGCTCCCTTGTCCAGCCCAGCCCAGGTGATTCCAGGCTGAGCCCCCCGGGGCCACCAGCGTTCCCTTACAAACCAGTGGGTTTGTCCCTTATAAACCTGGGGGTTTTCCCACCCAGCCCCTGTGTTTGTCCCTTACAAAGCTGTGGGTTTGTCCCTTACAGCCAAGGGGTTTTTCCCTTACAAACCTCTGTGTTTGTCCCTCACAACCTCTGGGTCTGTCCCTTACAAATCTATATGTTTGTCCCTTATAACCCATGGGTTTGTCCCTCATAACCTGTGGGTTTTGTCCCTTCCAGCCCCTGGGTTTTTCCCTCACAACCTGTGTGTTTGTCCCTCACAACCCATGGGTTTGTCCCTCACAACCTGTGGGTTTTGTCCCTTCCAGCCCCTGGGTTTTTCCCTCACAACCCCTGGGTTTGTCCCTCACAACCTGTGGGTTTTGTCCCTTCCAGCCCCTGGGTTTTTCCCTCACAACCCCTGGGTTTTTCCCTCACAACCTGTGTGTTTGTCCCTCACAACCTGTGTGTTTGTCCCTCACAACCCCTGGGTCTGTCCCTCACAACCCCTGGGTTTGTCCCTCACAAACCTGTGGGTTTGTTTCTCCTGCCGTCTCCTCCCTGCTGTGAAATGAAGAAGCTGAGCGAGCCTCTGCTGACGGCATCACAGCTTCCAGCAGCTCCAGCAAAAAATTAAAAGAATGAATAACGGCAAAATGGGCCAAGCCTGAATTCACACAACACACAAATGTTTCAGCTTCACGGTTTAAGATCATTGCAGAGGAGTTTGATTCCCATGGCAGCAAATAACCTTAATAAAGGTAATATCCTGGAAGTTTTGGAATCAGATGATGATCATCTGTGGCTGAACAGGAGATCAGGGAAATGCATTGGTTCTAATTACCCTGAGAGACACTGGGAGATGGAGATTGGAGTAATGCACAAAACGACAGAAATCAGATGAACAGAGGATCACTGCTAAATGTTTCAGTGTGTGGCTGTTTGTAAAACTCAAAACCACATCCCGGTAATTGGGACTGAGCAGAGGAACAGAAACACAATGACAAAATCAACAGCAAAAAACCAACAAACAGAAAAAGGGCTGTTCCCTGTGAAATGCAGTGGTGCTCGAGGAGCTGCGCTTGGATGCAGTGGGGGAAAGGCACCTGAGACAGCTGATCAGTGTCACCTCAGTGCACACCT
Source organism: Molothrus ater (assembly GCF_012460135.2). Taxonomy (NCBI): domain Eukaryota; kingdom Metazoa; phylum Chordata; class Aves; order Passeriformes; family Icteridae; genus Molothrus; species Molothrus ater. The sequence goes on from NC_050485.2 coordinate 35,223,266, forward strand.
TGGCCCCTGAATACTGCCAAGAGCACTGCAGGCAGCCAAAAAGCCAATTTAGTGCTGAAATAAAAGGTTTAGACCCATCATCTTCATTTTTAAGTCTGAAAAATGAGTCTGAGCACTCCAAAGAGACATGCCTTTTGTTAATATCTACATTATGGATTTCTCTCCCTGAGGGCATTCTTCACCACTTCTCCTCCTGCCGGGGCTGTCTGGTGAGACAGCGTCGGGTGATGACCAAACCCTCTGGTGCCGATGCACCAATGACTCAAGGAAGGGGCGCTGTGGATCAGCAGCATCGCCGGGAATCCCTTTCATTTGGAGCGCTGGCCACGGACAGCCCGGGTCCCGCAGCACAGCCTGAGGCATCCCGGGGAGCCCTGAGTGCAGCTGCACCTGCGGCGCCTGTTTCAGCCTCTGGAGGTGCCAACAGCGCCCGGAATCCTGGCACAATCCGCGCTCAGCCAAGTCCCAGTGAACAGATCCCTGCCCATTCCCAGGCAATAAATCCCTGCCCATTCCCAGGCAATAAATCCTTGTCAATTCCCGGTGTGTAGATCCTCGTCCATTCCCGGTGAATCAATCCCTGCCCATTCCCAGTGAACAAATCCCTGCCCATTCCCAGTGAACAAATCCCTGCCCATTCCCGGTGAATCAATCCCTGCCCATTCCCGGTGAATCAATCCCTGCCTGTTTGTGCACTCTGAGTCCCAGGGCAGCATCAGGGGCTGGGAATGTCCTCGGCTGATGCTGCGGGACAGAGGAAGGGTGAACACACCCTGATTCCCCCTGATCCATCCCATCCCCTTATCCCATCATCCCATTATCCCATTATCCCAGCCGTGTGCGGAGCCCTGATCGTGCCGGGCAGCGCTGGCACAACCCCGGCCACCCGAGTGACCCTGCGGGGCACCGAGGGCATCATCGCGGGCAGCTCCAGCCCAGTCCCGGCCTAACCCCGATCCCTGCCCGCCCCTTGGCTCCCGGCAGCGCTGAGGAGCGAGACCCCGGAGGGAGCAAAGCGATCCACGCTGCTCCAGCTGTGCGGGACAGCCAGGGCAGCGAGCCCAGCCCGCCGGCACCGCTCGGGGAACAACGGGAACTCCCTGCGCCCACGGCTTCCATCCCAGCACTGCGGCTGCTCCTGCCCTCCTGCACAGCTCCTCGGAGTCTTGGATCGATTCCCTCTTTTGGGTTTGGGGATCAACCCCCATATCCCAAACTGCAGCAGCTACCCATGGGATTGCAGGGCTCCCATGGGATTTTGGGGCACCCAGGGGATTTCAGGGCACCCAGGGGATTTCGGGGCTCCTGTGGGATTTTGGGGTTCCCAGGGCATTTCAGGGCACCCAGGGCATTTCAGGATTCCCATGAGATCTCGGGGTTCCCAGGGAATTTTGGGGTTCCCGTGGCATTTCGAGGCTCCTGTGGGATTTTGGGGTTCCCATGGGATTTTGGGATTCCCAGGGCATTTCGGGATTCCCAGGGTATTTCAGGATTCCCATGGGATCTCGGGGTTCCCATGGCATTTCGGGGCTCCGGGGGGATTTTGGGATTCCCATGGCATTTCAGGATTCCCATGGGATTTCGGGGTTCCCAGGGAATTTTGAGGCTCCTGGGGAATTTCGGGGCACCCATGGCATTTCAGAGTTCCCATGGGATTTCAGGATTCCCATGGGATTTCGGGGCACCCATGGCATTTCAGAGTTCCCATGGGATTTCGGGGCACCCATGGCATTTCAGGGTTCCCATGGGATTTCAGGATTCCCATGGGATTTCGGGGCACCCATGGCATTTCAGGGTTCCCACGGGATTTCAGGGCTCCCATGGGATCTCGGGGCACCCGTGGCATTTCGGAGTTCCCATGGCATTTCGGGGCTCCCGTGGCATTTCGGGGCTGCTGAGGGTGCCTGTGTTGGGTGCTGCAGCAGCTCCCACTGCTGCTCCGAGCGCACGTCCAGCTCCCACTGAGCAGAGCCCCGGGCAAACACATCAAATCGAAGACTGACAGAAAATGACCCCTTGTTCCGGCTCCTGGGTGTGAAATCCCCGCTCTCTGATGGGATTTTTGCTGAATTCCATTGATTTCCATGAGCCTTGTTACAGCCCCATTAAGAGGTATCAAATAAAGAGGAGGCAAATGAGGCGTAGCTCCAGAGCAATGAAAACCCCGGCAGGAGCACCTGTGTGGGCAGTACTCGAGCCTCCCCAGGAGCCTTTCTCACTCTCAGGGATGGTGGGGATTGCCCGGGCTCCTCGGGAGGCTCCCCCAGCTCTCCAGCAGGAGGTGACCTCTGCAGCCTGGGCGGAAGAGGATTCAGCAGCATTCCTCCTGCAAAATCCCCTCTGCAGAGCAGCAGTTTCCCTTCGACTGCACTCAATCCATTTGTTTTCTGGTATTTATACAATATTCACAAGCTGGTTTTATCCAAAGTTGGAATTATTGGCACCAAAACTTCAAACTCTGGTAATTTAGGAAGGAAAAACAAACGAGGGCTCACTGCCCTTCAGCTCCTGGGCAGCTGAAAGCAGGGCAGGAAGGCACAGCCAAATACAGAATCCCAGACTGGTTTGGGGTGGGGGGACCCCAAATCCCACCAGAAACACCTTGCCCTGTCCCAGGTGCTCCCAGCCCAGTGTCCAGCCTGGCCTTGGACATTTCAGGGATCCAGGGGCAGCCACAGCCTCTTTGGGAAACACCTGAGTCCCTTCCCTCAGATCCTCAGTTTCCTCTAATCCTGTTGGATGCAGAAGTTGAATCACTTTTCATCTTTAACACCAGCCCAGGTGCAGGGTAAGGCTTGGCAGGGTTTGCACACAGAAGGATCACTTTGGGTAGCTGTGAGAAGAAACAGAAAACATTCAAACCAAGAGAAATACAAAAAAAAAAAAAAAAAAAAAAAGAAAAAGGCATCTTTTGTGTGTGCATGAGAGGAGAGGCTGGAAACATTCTCTTTGTGAATTGGAGAATAAAGAGCACAGTCAATGGGGCGGGTTTGCTTTGTACCAGCTCCTTGGAATCCATCTCCAGTGCAGGGATTTAACCCTTCTGGGGAGGCAGCCCCTGTGCCACTGCACAGCAGCAGAAAGATAAAAGAAAAGCAGGATAAAGATATCTGCCTCTGCCCCCCTTTGTGCCAGAGCTCTCCTGAGAGCACACACGGCTCTCTTGGATCCAGCATCCATTCAAAAGCCTCCAAAGAAGTTTCCATGCTCAGCTGGGGGCTGAGCAGTCAGCAGATGCAGCAACTCAGCTCCTCTCTACATCCAGGAAAAGGGGGAGGATGGCTCAACCCAGCCTCAATGGAGCTCCAAATTCACAAAATACACCAGGGGGGAGATGCCAGGGAGGTGGGGGCCTCCCTCAAACCCTGGCACTGCTGGCACAGGTGCCCAGAGCAGCTGGGGCTGCCCCTGCATCCCTGGCAGTGCCCAAGGCCAGGTTGGACACTGGGGCTGGGAGCACCTGGGACAGTGGGAGGTGTCCCTGCCATGGCAGGGCTGGCACTGGGGGGGTTTGGGGTCCCTCCCAGCCCAAACCAGGCTGGGGCTCCCTCATTCCGTGGATCTGCTGCCCTGGGGCTGCTCCAGAAGGGCCCCAGGGCCAGCCCTTCTCCTGTCCATGGCAGTGTGTCCTGGCAGGCGCTGCTGACCACAGCAGGACAGACAGATTCCCTCCTTCCCTGCCCTCCCCAGAGGCTGCGGGCTGGCTGGAGGGCTCTGTGGGTCTCCAAGGAGACACTGCAGGCACACAGCGTTCTCAGGCTGCACCTTTGAGCCCTCCAAGACACAGGCGTGGCACCAAGGGCTGCAGGAGAAGCTCTGCAGCTGCCTCAGCCCCGGCTGGTTCCAGGGGTGCTTCCCTCATTTCCATTCCTCAGCCGTCCCTGCCAGCCTGGAGAGCTGGTCCTTGCACCACCACTCATCTCATAAGCATTCCAGGAACCTCAGGGAGCTAAGGAAGAAATTCTGAGCGTTGCAGCTTCTCGGTGGAGCCAGATCAATGAGTCCACTCCAAATAACTCATCTGGAAATTAACTCTTTCATGAGTTTCAGCAGAACACTTGTGTGAGGAGCTCCAGACATCCTGCTGTTCCCAGCATGGACAGGGACTGCAGGTCCTTGAGGGATGCTCAAGTTATCACAATTCTGGAACCACTGGGGCTGGAAAAGCCCTCCAGGGTCACCAGGTGACCAGTCCCTACCTTGTCCCCAGCTCTGAGTGCCACCCCCAGGTGCCACCTGCAGGGATGGGCACTGCAACCCTCCCTGGGCACTTCCTGAGCCCCCTTTCCATGGGGAAATTCCTGCTGTGCCCACCCTGAGCTGCCCTGGCCCAGCCTGAGGCCGTTCCCTCTGCTCCTGTCCCTGTGCCCTGGAGCAGAGCCCGACCCCCCCGGCTGTGCCCTCCTGGCAGGAGCTGTGCAGAGCCACAAGGGCCCCTGAGCCTCCTTTGCTCCAGGCTGAGCCCCTGCCCAGCTCCCTCAGGGACTCTGCAGCCCCTGCCCGGCTCCCTCAGGGATTCTGCAGCCCCTGCCCAGCTCCTCAGGGATTCTGCAGCCCCTGCCCGGCTCCTCAGGGATTCTGCAGCCCCTTCCCAGCTCCCTCAGGGATTCTCCAGGCCCTGCCCAGCTCCCTCAGGGATTCTCCAGCCCCTGCCCGGCTCCCTCAGGGATTCTGCAGCCCCTGCCCAGCTCCATTCCCTGCCCTGGCCACCCTCCAGCCCCTCCAGAGCTCTCCAGAGCTGCCCCAGGATGCCAGACCTATCCTCAGGAGTGCAATTCATGAGTGCAGGGGGAGGATTCTGGGCCCTGGTGTCTCACAGGGGGAAACTGTCCCCACCCCTGCATTTCATTCGTTATCCCAAGGAAGAACACATGGCTTTGGCTCCTTAATTAGGTGGTTTTACCTCCCCGCATTAACGCAATTATGTCAAAGCTGATTGCAAGTTTTAAACTTCACTTTATCAGCCGAGCAATTACAGTTTTATCGGCTTTATCCTCTTTGCAGTAACTTTAATACACTTTTGTTTCCTAATTATTTCCCTTCCCAGATTATTGCTCTTAAGTAACATCAGCATTACTGCGGGTTCAGGGCTGGAGACAGAGCCCCAGATCCCCCAGCACACTTCCTGCAGGAGCCCAGGGTGCCAATGGCAGCGCCAGGATGCAGAACGAGCTACCAAGAAGCAATTATTCCATCTGGAGCCCTTCCCATTGCACTTCCCCAGCACTAAAGGCACAGAATGGCTGCACAGCCAAAGCTGAGATGGGCTGGGACACCTGGGGGGCTCACCTGGACAGGAGCAGCTCCAGGGAGAGCTCAGGGCCCCTAAAGGGGCTCCAGGAGAGCTGCAGAGGGACTGGGGACAAGGATGGAGGGACAGGAGCCAGGGAATGGCTCCCAGTGCCAGAGGGCAGGGCTGGATGGGAGATTGGGAATTGGGAATTGTTCCCTGGCAGGGTGGGCAGCCTGGCACAGGTGCCCAGAGCAGCTGGGGCTGCCCCTGGATCCCTGGCAGGGCCCAAGGCCAGGCTGGACACTGGGGCTGGGAGCACCTGGGACAGTGGGAGGTGTCCCTGCCATGGCAGGGCTGGCACTGGGGAGGATTTTAAGGGGCTGGAATGTGATGATGTTTAAGGTCCATTCCAACCCAAACCATTCTCTGATTCTGTGATTTTTCAAAAAAAACAAACCTGCTTTTTTCTTTTTTTAATTTTTTTTTTGAGGAAATGCCCTCAAAGCCCCTGAAAGAGTCACAATCACTGCTCAGCAAGGACTCCTGATTGACCTCAAGCGTTGCATTCCCTAGACTTGAACACTGCAAATTTGAGACAGAAGCCTTACAACAAAAAACCAAAGCCCAATCCAGCCCCATGCCTGGCTGACAGAATTGTTCCTCCCCTCTGCAAAGGGAACAGCTGGGGATGGGGATCTGCTGCTCTGGGCTTGGGCTGTAAGGAGGACTAATAACCACTGAAATCCTCCCTTCCCATTAGGAAATTCCTCTGCTCTGTTTCATTTAAAAATACCCTGAGCAGCTGCTGGTAGTGCCGTTCTACTGGAGAGGAAAAAAACCAACTCCGTTTCTTTTCAGGATATTTTTGAGCAGATGAAAATGGGAAGAAAAAGGAAGCGTTTGAATGCAGGCAGAGCTCAATCGACAAGCAAAGTCCTAAAGGGAGAAGGGAATCAATCCAGAAGGTCCTGCTGGCAATGACAATTCCATCTGCCATGGGAATTCTCCTTGGTAATGAACTTCTGGGTCTCTTCCTGTGTCCCTGCAGAAAGTGAGGGGAAGGTCCCTGAGGTACCTCAGCCTTTGTGGGCTCTTTTGGGCTTGGGCTGTTTCTTGGCGTCTTTAAGGTTTTTCATGTTGGTTTTTTTTTTTTTTTTTTCAGAGAAAACTCAATGTAAAAAATACCCAAACATTTAACCACAGAGGGGTTTGGTTCCCCAAATCCCTGAGGTGTCACCCTGAGGGCAGTTCCTGTCACCCAGGTGTCTCAGTGTCACCCAGGTCCCTCAGTGTCACCCAGGCCCCTCAGTGTCACCCTTAGGGCAGTTCCTGTCACCCAGGTCCCTCAGTGTCACCCACATCCCTCAGTGTCACCCTGAGGGCAGTTCCTGTCACCCAGGTCTCTCAGTGTTCCCCAGGCCCCTCAGTGTCACCCAGGTCTCTCAGTGTCACCCTGAGGGCAGTTCCTGTCACCCAGGTGTCTCAGTGTCACCCAGGTCTCTCAGTGTCACCCAGGCCCCTCAGTGTCACCCAGGTCTCTCAGTGTCACCCTGAGGGTAGTTCCTGTCACCCAGGCCCCTCAGTGTCACCCAGGCCCCTCAGTGTCACCCTGAGGGCAGTTCCTGTCCCCCAGGCCCCTCAGTGTCACCCAGGCCCCTCAGTTTCACCCAGGTCCCTCAGTGTCACCCACATCCCTCAGTGTCACCCTGAGGGCAGTTCCTGTCCCCCAGGCCCCTCAGTGTCACCCAGGCCCCTCAGTTTCACCCAGGCCCCTCAGTGTCACCCATATCCCTCAGTGTCACCCTGAGGGGCCGTTCCTGTACCTGCCCAGGTGTGGCGAGGCTCAGCCTGCCCCAGGCAGGGGCAGGAGGTGCTGCTGCCCTGCAGGGCTGTGTGCCAGGGCTGGCAGTGCTGGTCAGACACAGCAGGGACAGCCCCAACACATCAAAGGACAGGAGAGCCCCCCCAGTGCCCCTGTGGCAGGGAAATGGGGCATTTCAGGCGGCTCCTCCCCAAACCAGCGCCATTCATGCATTCCCAAGCTCCCCAGTTTGCTCAGGTTCTGCAGCACAAACTGCCAGGAGCACAGAACATTTCATTGCCTTCATCTCCCAGAAATAATTTGACAGTGCTTGAGGATTTGATGGCTCTGATTACATTATTATTGTTTGTTGAATACCAATAAAAGCTTTAAAAAAACAACTTCCCACAGCTGCTGCAGCAGCAGATGTGCCGTGCTGGGCCAGCACAGGGGACATGGGGGACTTTTCCTGTCCCATGGGATGGGGATTGATCTCCCAGCAGTTCCCTGAGCCCCAGGGCTGCTCCTGTGTGTCCCTGGGGCAGCTGATCCTGATGGAGCTGGGATGGAGCATCCCAGACCAGCCCTGGCTTCACAGAGTTCACTCTGATCCTCCAGACCTTCAGAACCAGGGACCCCAAACCCCCCAGTGCCAGCCCTGCCATGGCAGGGACACCTCCCACTGTCCCAGGTGCTCCCAGCCCCAGTGCCCAGCCTGGCCTTGGGCACTGCCAGGGATCCAGGGGCAGCCCCAGCTGCTCTGGGCACCTGTGCCAGGGCTGCCCACCCTGCCAGGGAACAATTCCCAATGCCCAATCTCCCATCCAGCCCTGCCCTCTGGCACTGGCAGCCATTCCCTGGCTCCTGTCCCTCCATCCTTGTCCCCAGTCCCTCTGCAGCTCTCCTGGAGCCCCCTCAGGCCCTGGCAGGGGCTCTGAGCTCTCCCTGGAGCTGCTCCTGGCAGCTGAACTCCACTCTCACAGCACACAGGGTGGAAGATGTGTCCTGGGTGTCCCAGGAGCTCCAAGCAGGGCTGTCCCAGACCCAGAGCCACGCTGGGTGAGGGCCCAGCTGCCCAGCCAGGCTGAGGCCCCGTGCCCCAAGGACAAGTGACCAACTCACAGGGCTCCGAGAGCCCCACCAAGCACCCCGACACCTCATTGTGCTGCAGCTGGGACCCTGTGGGACCTGCCCAGCTTCAGCATCCAGGAGCTCTTCAGCTCCCAGGAGCTCTGAGTGCAGCCCCCCCAGCCCCTCTGAGGGAGCCCCCCAACTCCAGCCCCTTTGAGGGAGCCCCCCAGGGTCCCCCAACTCCAGCCCCTCTGAGGGAGCCCCCCAGCCCTAGCCCCTCTGAGGGATCCCCCCAACTCCAGCCCCTGTGAGGGATCCCCTCAGCCCCAGCCCCTCTGAGGGATCCCCCCCAACTCCAGCCCCTCTGAGGGATCCCCCCAGCCCCTCTGAGGGAGCCCCCCAAGCCCCCCAGCCCCTCTGAGGGATCCCCCCAGCCTCAGCCCCTCTGAGGGAGCCCCCCAAGCCCCCCAGCCCCCTGCCCAGCCCGTGTCTGTGTGAGGAGGCTGCAGCAGAGGCACGAGCCGTGGGATCACGCTCATTATTTCCTTCCTGCAGCAATAATTTCTCTCCCTAATCCAGGCAGGGCTGCGTGCAGTTATGAGAGCAGCTTTAATCCAATCACACACAAACAGCACGGATCACAGGAGGCCCCAGAGGCTCGGGGGGCTCGGCTGAAGTTCAGCACAGCAAATGCCAGGGCTGCTCCTGCTCACAGCAGCCCAAGGTGGGGCTCTGCAGGACGTGTGTGACCCCCAGCCCCTGTGCCCCACTGCCACTGGAGTGCCTGGCTAATCACCAGGGAGCCATTGCAGTGAATTCATGAGCAGGCAATGACTGCCATCAGCCGTGGGAGCTGCAACCCCTGTCCAGATTAAACCCTGTGGTGCTGCTGATCACAGGGGTCTCAGGACGAGGGAAGAGACGAGAATGTTGACTCCATGCACCAGAAGGCTGATATATTATATTATATTATATTATATTATATTATATTATATTATATTATATTATATTATATTATATTATATTATTTTAATATTTTAAATTATTTTATCATATATAATACATATATTATATCCATTAATATATATTGTTATATAATATTATTATTATATATAAAATAATATTATTATTATATAATAATATATAATATATAGTTTTATATATATTATATATATATATATATATATATATAAAACTATACTAAAAGAATAGAAGAAAGGATTTCATCAGAAGGCTGGCTAAGCTAAGGATAGAAAAGGATGATGATAAAGGTTTGTGACTGACTGAGACAGTCCGGACAGCTGAGTGTGATTGGCCATGAATTAGAAACAACCCCATGAGCCCAATCCCAGCTGCACCTGTTGCATCCCACAGCAGCAGATAACCATTGGGTACATTTTGTTCCTGAGGCCTCTCAGCTTCTCAGGAGAATAAATCCCAAGGAAAGGATTTTCCATAAAATGTGTCTGTGACAAAAGCCCCAATGACTGCAGAGCCCAGGCAGCCCTGGATGGAACCAGAGGCAGAGCTGTTCTCCCCTCTCCCCTCTCCCCTCTCCCCTTGCCCTCTGAGCAGCCCAGCCTGGCAATCAGAATTCAGCAGGTGCAGCCGTGGACTCTGTGAAATCCAGAGCTGTTGATTAATCCAGGGCTGTGGGCATCTTGAATCATTGATTCATTGATCGTTGGTGCCAGTGCTTGGAACTGGCCAGGAGAGTCCTCCCCAGGGCTGCTTCTGGCCTGGCCATGCTGCTTCATCCTCCCCTGCTTCATCCTCCCCTCACGGATGGTCCCACCTGAGCCGAGTCCCAAGGGTGCCCAGCTCCCCAGCACAGCCACCAGCCCCACCCCTGCCACCCCTGCAGCACCTCAGCTCTTGTCCCACCCAGGAATTTGTCTGGAGCCTCTCACCAGCGCCAGCCCCCAGTTCCCAAAGGAAACTGGGCCCAGGCCAGGCTGGACACTGGGGCTGGGAGCACCTGGGACAGTGGGAGGTGTCCCTGCCATGGCAGGGGTGGCTCTGGGGGATCTTCAATGTCCCTCCCCACCCAAACCAGTCCATAACACTCCAAACCCCCAGCTCTGGTGGGGCAGCAGAGCAGAAAAGTGCTCATTCCCCACCCTGAATAATCCCATTTCCTCGTTTTGAAAAGTTGAGTTTAAAGAGAAATTCAACCTTTTTTCCCTTTGAATTTTCCTTCTGATCTCTGTGTAGGAATATTTCAGAGGTTGCACTGAACCAACTGGAAAGTAATCACATAAAGCTCCTGTCAGAATGTCTTAGTGCTCCAGCTAATGAAAGGACAAATAAAATACCAGCATTATTGCCAACCTTTGAAAGTTGCCTTTCTGAGGAGTCCTTTTTAAGTGCTAATTAATCAAATCAGTGATATTTTTCCAGGGTCAGTGACTCATTACTGCTGCACTTGCTGGAAGTGAAGAAGGCTGAAATATTAAACTAAATAGATCATAATTCTTCCATAGATGGCCAGGCTGTGTTTGAGGCAGGAGCAGCATTCTCTTGAGTCAAACCCATTCTGAATCACTTTCTTCTCCCTCTCTCCCTCCTTTTGATGGCACTACAGAAGCAGGAGGTGCCATTGGGGGAATTATTCCATGAACACCTGACTGGTGCAGAGGAGCAGCTGCAGGGCCACCCTTCCTGCCCCAGGAGCCCGAGGGCAGGGATGTGACCCCACTGCCACCAGGGCTCAGCTCTGAGCCCAAACCCTGCCTGGCACTGACAGCTCTGGAGGGCACAGCTGGGTCCCACGCTGAAACTGGATTTTTGCTGGGATGGAGAACAGGGAGGGGAGGAATCCTCATTCCCAGGGCTGCCCTCTGCCCTGGCACTCCCAGCTGCTCCAGCTGTGCATCCAGAGAGGAGAGCTGGGAAAGGGTGTCAGAAGGAGATGCAGAGAGAGCCATGACAGGAAAAGGCAGAGAGAGGGGGCTGATGGAAGATTCCAGAATGGTTTGGGGTGGAAGGGACCTCAAATCCCCCCCAGTGCCAGCCCTGCCATGGCAGGGACACCTCCCACTGTCCCAGGTGCTCCAGCCCCAGGGTCCAGCCTGGCCTTGGGCACTGCCAGGGATCCAGGGGCAGCCCCAGCTGCTCTGGGCACCTGTGCCAGGGCTGCCCACCCTGCCAGGGACAGATTTCCTCCTAAAATCCAATCTTGTCCCACCCTCTTTCATTAGAGCAAATCACCTGTGTCCTGTCCTGTCAGCAAGAGGGGGAAGAAACCAAGAAGAGTAAATAAAACAGGGGAGAGGCAGAGTGATGGATAAAACAGGTGAGAAGAGGTGATGGAAGGAAAATAATGAAACAAAGGACACTATAGGACACCAAAGAACACAAGCACACACTCTGCTGCTCGCAAGGTGTAGAAGAAAAAAGGGAAGTTTATTTTCTGACCCCAGCATTTCTAGATTTCCAAAAGTGACAGTGGATTGCAGGGTGACAGTGCCACCTCTCCAATGACACTGCACAAACCAACAGCCCATCTAATTTCTCCTCCTCCATAAAAGAATGCAAAACAATGAGTTATTTACAGAAAGTGTGTGAGAAAGTTCATTACAAGAATGTCAACATCAGAAGGCTTGGAAAAACTTAAAAAATCAGGGCGACACAAAGAGAATGAGGAAACTCAATTAAAAGGAAAACATGTTTTAAACCATGTGACAGATGAACATTCCTTACATGAGGAACCCAGGCTGGACAGAAGCAGAGAGCTCCAGAGGAATTTCCCATATCAGCTGAGCTGTACCCAGCAGAGGTGAGTCCCAGGTCACAGAGCAGCTGAGTTTGAGGGACCCAGAGGATGGAGCCCAGCAAAGGCAGCTCTGGGTTTGAAGGCAGGGATGGATGGAGCCCAGCCCTGGGCAAAGGCAGCTCTGGGTTTGAAGGCAGGGATGGATGGAGCCCAGCCCTGGGCAAAGGCAGCTCTGGGTTTGAAGGCAGGGATGGATGGAGCCCAGCTCCTGGCAAAGGCAGCTCTGAGTTTGAAGGCAGGGATGGATGGAGCCCAGCAAAGGCAGCTCTGGGTTTGAAGGCAGGGATGGATGGAGCCCAGCTCCTGGCAAAGGCAGCTCTGGGTTTGAAGGCAGGGATGGATGGAGCCCAGCCCTGGGCAAAGGCAGCTCTGGAGCAGCTCCAGGACCAGCTGGACTCAGAGAAGAGCGGCAGCAGAGGGGATGGCAGCAGCCCTTGAACACAGAACACATTTCCAGCTGGATGGGGCCTGTGTGAGCCCAGATCCTGGCCCTGATCAGCTGCACACGTGTGGGCAGCACCAGCCCTTTAATTTATCATCATATTGCAGAGGAAACACGCTCAGACATTAACCTACCCCAGCTGAGCACGGCGAGGATTTGTCTTCATCAACAAATGGAATATTCAAGGTCTCCCAGAGCCTCTGGTGGAGGAAAACCTTTGTGTAATCTCAATGCCAATCTCAATGCCACAGAAACACAATTTAGGGCTTGACATTATGAGTTATTACAGGCTATTAGATGGGTTTTTTCAGTTCTTTTGTTAACTAATGCCTGTCCTCAGAATGAAAATTATATGCATCAATATCTCTCCACAATTGCACGGGGATGATCTAGAGATTGCCATGGAACAAAAAGACTTGCTGGGGTTTGCAGGGCAGCAAAGGCTGCTCAAATTCTCCAGCTTCAACGGCCCTTGTGGCATTCCAGAGTTGCCAGAGGCTGCACAGCAGCACAGGGAGCACACAGGGGACAGCCATGGAACCCCAGCCTGGTCTGGGCTGGGAGGGACCCCAAATCCCCCCCAGTGCCACCCCTGCCATGGCAGGGACACCTTCCCCTGTCCCAGGTGCTCCCAGCCCTGTCCAGCCTGGCCTGGGACACTCCAGGGGAATCCACAATCCCTCAGAAACGTTGTTGCTGTTGTTGTTGTTGTTGTTGTTGTTGTTGTTGTTCAAAGCTACCGCCCAAACACTCAATGCTTTGGTGTTTCTCCACCTCAGGGCAGAATTATGTGCTGGAATTTTCTCCCGATAAGGAAAGGTCCCAAATCCCAAATCCATGCTTTTCTGTGCACTGGGGCTCCCATTATCGCCCTTTTTCACCCCATGGGAAGGGGCTGAGCACCTCAGGCTGACAGTGCCCATGTCCCCTCTCCCTCCCCTGTGCTGTGCACAATCAGCTTTGGGCAGTCTGAAATGACAGCGTGGGGCTCCTGGGCAGCAGCAACATCTCACTGCTCAGACAGCCAGGTTATTAGAGAAAGAGAAGCCCCAAGCCTTTACATGCAGGATTCTTTGTTGTCCCAAGGTCCAGGAGATGCTGCATTTGCCCACCCAATGGATCTGTGCCCCAGGAAGCCACCTATGAAATCTGCTTGGGTTTGGGGGGGCTTATTTTATATAGAAATATAGAGATAATCAAGTATATAAATATATAAATGTATGTATTAAATAGTTATATATTACGTAGAAATGTGTATATATTGTACGTACAGAGATATATATGAATAAATAAATAAATAATATATGACCCTATAAATATAAATATATAAAATTATAGAAAATACTAATATATAAATATAAACATATATAAATATATTTATATATTTATATATAAATATCTATAAATATATAAATATCTATAAATATATAAATATATAAATATATAAATATATAAATAAAAATATTTAGGTTATGGACCAGACCCTTCATTTCTCACCCTGTCCCAGACCTCACTCCCAACTGCTGAGGAGTCTCCCAGTCTGCCCTGGGTGGTGGGTGCAGCATCCTCCCATGGAAACAGGAATTAAAAGGTTTTCCTTTGCCAGGGACAGCTGAGGAATGACACCCACCTTGTGTGTGGCTGAGGGGTGTCTGTTTTTAAGCAATAAACTTTAGAAATCTCTACAAGAAATCAGATGAGCCAAGTGAAAACAGGAAGGGTTTGGGTTTGTTTTCCAGGAGGGAACACATAAAAGTTTGCTTTTAGTGGAGAAGAAATATTGGCAATGCTAAAGGCCCCGCGAACCCCCTGTGTGGAAGGCAGATTTGATAGGATTGTTAAAATTAAAACAGAATGTACACATCCCCACTGCCTCTGCCCCGATGATTCAAAGGCCTGGAATTGTTCTTTCTGGGTTCATTTCTCCCCAGGCCTGTTTGGAGCAGGTTTGGCTGTGGGCACTGAGACATTCCCAGAGCCCCCCGTGCAGACAGAGTTAATGCTTCCCTCCACGGGCACACGGCTCCTCCAGCTCTGCCACACTCATGGCTGGTAATTAAAAGACTCAGAAAACCTCCAGGACTCCACCCACACACCCGAGAGCCACATGGCAACCTGCTGCTGCTGAGCCCTGATAATGGCCTAATTAATTTTCTGTGAGAGAATAAAGCTGAAAAATCACCTCCAGAAACCAGCTCCATCTTTGCTGCTGCTGCCCCACATTGCCATGGCTGGCAGGGAGGATGGACAGACAGCCCAGGGCAGGGCACGTGCCAGGGCTGGGCTCCAGGGGCTGGGTTTGGGCAGAGTCTGTGGAACTGTGACCTGTTCTTTCTCCAGGCCCAGCACCAGCACCATCCAAGCTCAGTCTTGGAATGGTTTGGGTGGGAAGGGACCCCAAATCCCCCCAGTGCCAGCCCTGCCACGGCAGGGACACCTCCCACTGTCCCAGGGGCTCCCAGCCCCAGTGTCCAGCCTGGCCTTGGGCACTGCCAGGGATGCAGGGGCAGCCCCAGCTGCTCTGGGCACCTGTGCCAGGGAGGAATAATGGGGATAAAGTTCCAATCCTCTGGACACAGGGACTGTCCCTGACCCTGCTGCTCCTGCCCAGGTTCCCCAGGGGTCACCCCTGGACACGTGGCACCCCGAGGTGTGGCACCCCCAGGTGTAGCACCCCCAGGCTCCTGGGCAGGTGGCACCAAGAGCTGGGCACCTCACCAGGAGTGATGGAAGAGGCCAGGTCCAAAGCAACACCACGTGGGAAGAGAAAAGCCGAGCTGGAATGGGGGAATAGCTTACAGCAGCCCTTCCCCATGGCTCACAGATGGCCCTTATCCCCCCTCCAATCTGCAGAGAGAGCAGTGGCAGGGAAGGGCTGAGAGCTCAGCTGAGCACTTTAGGCTAATGTTATTCATAAGCAAGGCTTATCTCCCTCAGTACAGCTTGCATGTTTTTATAAATAACTGCATTCCTTAACCACTCTCAGTTTGGGAGCCCAGCGCTCTGTGTCTCACCTGGTTTCCCAGAGGGAATGGATTGATGGCCACCGTGCAGCTGCCTCCCCATCGGGACAGGCTTTCAGCTGCTGGTTGGGTGAACCCTCCACAGCATCAGCCCTGCAGGTGTGAGAGAGCAGAGCCAGGCTCTGGCACAGCACCTCCCTGCTCCTGCTCACTCTCCCAGCGCCAGGGGCAGAGCTGCAAACAGAACCCAGAGCCTTTCCTTCCCCACACGGCAGAGGGGAGATCCCAGCAGCCCTGGAGGCATTCCTACAACCAGACATGCCAACAGCATTCCAACATACACCCACAAACAGGGGAGCTTTTAATTAGCTCCAAATGGCAGAATAAAGTTGGCCACTGTCACTGTGACTTTGTCTACTTCCAAATTTTTCATGGCTCAAAGTGGCAATTTATTGTTCAGTACTGAGAGATTCAGAAAAGTCAAGCTGAGAGTGGTTCCCAGGGAATAAATCATCTCACTACGATAAACATTTCCCTTAAAATTGCTTCTTCCACAGTTTATTAGACCTTTTATTTTGGAGGAGGCAGTTCCACAAATTTTTCTCTGCAGTTTCAGTGATTGATAATTAAGCTCATGTGGTTTGACTATTTCTGTGATTTCAAAGGCAAATCTTCATCTCACCCACCCGACGCTCACCTAAACAATGTGTTCTACTTCAAAATAAGAGAACAATGGGAGCATGGGGAGAATAGGGAAAGGTTCCTCATGGAAAGGGCTGCCCAGGGCAGGGCTGGATCCCTGGAGGTGCCCAAGGTTGGACATTGGGGCTTGGAGCAGCCTGGGACAGAGGGAGGAGACCCTGCCATGGCAGGGGTGGATGAGATGGTCCTGAGGGTCCCTTCTAACACAAACCATTCTAGCTTTTATTTCATTTTTTACTTATGTAAGCTGAATTGGATTAAACTTGGCCAATTTTTTGGTATTAACAAAATCACGCCAACAGAGCTTCCTCCCGAGTTCTCCCACACTCGTGCAGAAAGGGCAGGTCCGCCCAGGAATTCTCATCAAGAAAGGATTTCTCCCACAAAATAGGGAATGGCATCCTTGGTTTATCATATGGGGGACTCAGGATGGCTGCAGGTGTTGTCCTGGCCAAGGCAGGGAATTTCAGATTCAAAGCTCTCAGCTCTGACATCCTCAGCCCTCGTTTCATGGAGCTGCTTTGCCACCTCCTTTGCCATTCCTCAATGCTACTGAAAAGGTAGCATTGCAGCCTTTTCATTCTTAGAAATGGGCCCCAACCACTGTAATCCAAATAAATCCATCTCACCTCTTAACAGAAACAATAAGAAGACAGATAAGGAACAAAAGCTAAGGGCTCTTTGTCACATGTTCATAAATGAATAAAAGTACATGATGGAAAACTCTGAAACAACATCCAATGACTGGTGGAAGTTCAAAGAGACACATCACTAATGGTTCATTTAACTTTGCAGTATCTTAAACTCCCTCACTTTGTGAAGCTGGAATTATTTATGAGCCAGTTTATTCTGAGCAGATTAATATTCATTGGGCAGCTGGCAGAAATGTGTGCTCCCATCTCTGTTTGCAGGAGCACAGAGCCCTCACCTCGGAGCTGTGGCCAGGGCTGATTGCAATCAGGATCAGCAGCAGTGAGCTCAGGGGGTGTCTGGGGGAAGGAATCACACCTTTGCTTCCCCAGGCCAGGCAGGGGCAGGAGATGTGCATCACTGAGCAGGGAGTTTATCAGTGCTGATAGCACAGCCCCACTGGAGCCAGCTCCTGGGGTACCAGAGCCCTGCTCTGTGCCTGGGCTGGGGGATGTTCACTCACTGAGCAGGGAGTTTATCAGTGCTGATAGCACAGCCCCACTGGAGCCAGCTCCTGGGGCACTCAGCGCATCCCTCTGGGTGTCCAGAGCTGCTGGGACCCCACCAGGGGCTCAGAGACCCTGGCACACAGCCCAGAGCACCTGGGGATTTGATTGTGAGCCCTGGAGCGAGTTACCAGCTTTGTATGAGGACATGAAGTTTAAATAGTGTAATAATAAAATGATCACTGGGTGAAAAGGTCAATTTTGGGATTTTTGGAATGGGGGTCTTGGGGACAAGATGGAGGAACTTGGGCATGTCCAGCCTTTCTTCTTCTTCTTCTTCTTCTTCTTCTTCTTCTTCTTCTTCTTCTTCTTCTTCTTCTTCTTCTTCTTCTTCTTCTTCTTCTTCTCCATTTTCTGCAGTGATGTTGGCACTTTGGGATTGGTTTAGAGTACAAGTGCACTGTCTAACATGGGTGATAGGTATTGGAATTAAGTGTAAATATGTTATATGTAGAGTAGAGGTGCACTGTCTAACACAGGTGATAGGTATTGGAATTAAGTGTCAATATGTTATATTTAGAGTAGAAGTGCACTGTCTAACACAGGTGATAGGTATTGGAATTCAGTGTCAATATGTTATATTTAGAGTAGAAGTGCACTGTCTAACACAGGTGATAGGTATTGGAATTCAGTGTCAATATGTTTTATGTAGTTTGCAGTATAAAAGGACAGCACCAGCCTGGGGGTGGTCACAGTGCCTGTGGCTGCCCTGCTGAGCAGATCTTGGCTGGGCAGGAGAAAATTGTATAGATGAGAATTAATAAACAACCTCAAGAGTGAAAAGTGAAGAGTCCAGACTCGTTCTGCAGCCGCGCGGGCCGGAGCAGAGACACCCTGCACATCTGGGGCAGCAATCAACAACCAAACTCCTGAGACCAGAGATGGGTTCCCAGTGTTGGTGCACAGCCTGCCAGGCTCCCCAGAGCTCCCTCCCTTCCTCTGGTTATTTACTGCCAGGAATTGGCTTCCAGAGGGTCCCTGGCAGCGCAGCCCCCGCCTCTGCTCAGTCTCCAGGACAGAAATCCTGGGCAAGGCACAGGACAAGCAGCAGGACGGTCCCAGCTGGGATGCCCAGGGCTGCAGCTCCCTGCAGTTGGGGTTTTCCTTGGAGAAGAATTAAGAGTGAACTTAGATTCGTTTCACAGGCAAGCAGCTATCACCCAGCTCGGCTGGCCTTTCACCTCTACTAACAAGTCATCCCTCTCTGCTGGTTGAACCCACAGCCAGACACCCAGCAGAGCCAGCAGGGATCCCAGGGAGGAGGGAGCACAGCACAGCCAAGGGATTAACACACACACAGAGCTCTGTGTGCCGTGGGTGACAAAGGGACAGGAGCCACCACCTGTCCCTGTGTCCAGGGCCCACCCCAGCCTGGCTCCATCCCAGCACCTGCCCAAGCCCAGGGGCTGCTGCCCTCACCTAAAGAAGGAGTTCTGAGGAGTCCCTCTCAGCACTAATGCATCACTACCTGTTATTTATGTGCTGCTGCTAAATATAGCCAATGCAGATGCCAGGCAGGATGGCCACCCCCTCACATTGCAGCAGATCACAGCAATCACAGGGAAAATAAAGAAACCCCAGCCCCACAGCCTGTCCCCATCACTGGGAGCCACCAGTGTGATGGTGTTCACAGGGGTCCCAGGATGAGGGAAGAGACCAGGATCTGACTCCATGTGTCACAAGGCTGATTTATTATTTTATGGTATATATTATATTAAAACTATACTAAAAGAATAGAAGATAGGATTTCATCAGAAGGCTGGCTAAGAATAGAAAAGGAAAGAATGATAACAAAAGCTTGTTGATGTGATTGGCCATGAATTAGAAACAAGCACATGAGCCCAATCCCAGATGCACCTGTTGCATTCCACAGCAGCAGATAATCATTGTTTGCATTTTGTTCCTGAGGCCTCTCAGCTTCTCAGGAGGAAAAATCCTAAGGAAAGGATTTTTCATGAAATACCATGGCTACACACCAGGGTGTGAGGGCAGGGGGAGCAGGCATGGAGCTGGCATGTGCAAACACGCACTGCAGCCATGCCCTCACTGAGAGACACAGGAACTGCTAAAACAGGACCAAAAATACCATTTGTGCTCCTGGAACTGGGTCTGGGAGCCTCACCAGGACACCTCTGTCACTGCCTCACACATGCCAGACTGCTGCTCCTTTGGCACTCAGGGCTGTTTGCCCAAGCCTGGCACTGACTTTGGTCAGCCCAGCAGCACCAGGACACTCCTGGTGAGCCTTGGCTGTCCATGGGGTGGCTGAGAGCTCCCTGGGGCAGAGGTAAAGGATAAAGCAAGGATTTAATCCAAGGAAATCATTCCCTCACAGGACACACCTGGGGCAGTGGTGCTGAGAGCTCCCTGGGGCAGGGCTGGGCAGAGGTAAAGGATAAAGCAGGGTCCGAGCTGCTGCTGCCTTCCTGCACACGCTGCTGTGGGCTGCAGGGACCCCAAATCCCCCCCAGTGCCAGCCCTGCCATGGCAGGGACACCTCCCACTGTCCCAGGTGCTCCAGCCCCAGTGTCCAGCCTGGCCTTGGGCACTGCCAGCGATCCAGGGCTCATCTCCTGCACCCTTGAGCACAGACTCGGGATAATTTTTCAGAGTTTTGACTTTTTCTGCTTCTCCCCACTCTGCCAGGTCCAGGCTGCCATGGGCAGCTCCAGCCTTGTGCCAATAAAATCCCAACCATCCCAACAAACAACATCATTTGTACTGGCCAGAAGTGAGGCCAGGAGCCCCCCTGGCTCATCCTGCCCTTCCCTCTGTTCTCCTGCAGCCCTGCTCCTCCCCAAGCACGCAGCAGAAAAGGAATTTCAGCACATCTTCATTCTTTAATAGAAAACCAGGTGCATTGGGGTCAGTGCTTCACCTGGAGCACTGCAAAGTTCATTCTCATTCAGGACTTTTTTTCCCCATTAAGTTCAACACCCAACTTGAGAAAGGACCCTCCTCACCTCACCCCTCTCCTAAAACCAGAGAGGTTTGGAGAGTCAGGGAAAGGCACAGAGCTACAGAAAACAAAAATAAAAACCCATCGCATGCTCAAATTAGCCTCTAATTTCTTATCATATTAACAATGTAGAAAAAATTGGGTTTTTTCCACCGGCACCATCACTTGTGACCCCCAGTCTCAGCCCAGCCATAACATCATTCCCTGGGGACTCTGGAAACCAGACAAGTTAATATATGTTAATACAGGAGAAATCAACTCACCTTTGAATCTCCTAATGAGCCCAGAGCTTTTGTAATGAGCCTATTTTTGTCTGGGTATTTATAACTATCCCACCTGAAACTGAAAACAAGGAGCAGTTCATAAACTGATCCAGCATTTGCATAGAAGATGTGGCTGGGGCTGATGCTAATGAGCTCATGGGAGCCTTGCACCCACAAGGAAAAGCACAAGCAGCAGCCAAGAGTGGCCAAAACCACACAGTGACACTGGTGACACAATGACACGGTGGCGCTGGTGGCACTGGTGACACTGGTGACACAATGACACGGTGGTGCTGGTGACACTGGTGACACTGGTTACATGGTGACACTGGTGACACTGGTGACACTGGTGACACAGTGACACTGGTGACACTGGTTACATGGTGACTCTGGTGACACAGTGACACGGTGATGCTGGTGACACTGGTGACATGGTGACACTGGTTACACTGGTTACATGGTGACACTGGTTACACTGGTGACACACTGACACTGCTGACAATGGTTACATGGTGACTCTGGTGACACTGCTGACCCTGGTTACATGGTGGCACTGGTGACACCGGTGGCACACTGACATGGTGGCACTGGTGGCACTGCTGACACTGGTTTCATGGTGACATGGTGACACTGGTTACACTGGTTACATGGTGGCACTGGTGACACCGGTGGCACACTGACATGGTGGCACTGGTGGCACTGGTGACACTGGTTACATGGTGACACTGGTGACACTGGTTACATGGTGACTCTGGTGACTCTGGTGACACCAGTGGCACGCTGCCATGGTGGCACTGGTGACACTGGTTTCATGGTGACTCTGGTGACTCTGGTGACACCGGTGGCACGCTGCCATGGTGGCACTGGTGACACTGGTTCATGGTGACTCTGGTGACACCGGTGGCACTGGTGGCACGCTGCCATGGTGGCACTGGTCACCGTGTGCTGCAGGGCACAGCGTGGCACCAGGCTGGGCTGTGTGTGCTGCATTTGGTCCCTTTGCAGTTTGAATTTAAAGGTTTCTCGGCTGTTTGCTGCTGCTTGTGAGTGCAGCTGCCCCCACATCTCTGAGCCTGAACTCAGAGCCCCTCGGAGGCTCCCAGCAGTGGGGGGTTCCCTCTTGGGGCCTGATCTCACCAGAATCCTTCTGCAGGGCTGAGACATTTAAACCTGGGCCCAGAATTAACCCTGGAGCCCCCCAGGCCTGCACAGCCCTCCCAGGCTCCTGTGCCACTGCTCCATCTCCTTCCTTCCCCATCCCACCCCTGGGTACACACATTTTCCTATTCACCCTGGGCTGCTGCTCTCATTTTCTGCCCTCCCTTCCTTCAGCAGCACCACCACTGTTAATCTCTGCTAAATATTTGTTATTTGAATTAAAACTGTAATTTGGATGGAAGCTGTAATTTGTACAGACATGGTAATTTGTATAAAAACACATTTCCTCCAGCAAATGCTTTGCTTGGCTTTTATGTTTTCTGGGTTTGGAATACAATGAACACCCTCGCTGCAGCTCTGCTCTTTCCTTCTGAATTCTTAAAAGGCAGCAAAATGGTTAAGGATTTGTAAACTCTTCTCTTATATTTTCAGAAGTGGAAAACAAATGAAGTGAGTTTCATTTCAGGAGGGTTTGGGTTTGGGTTTTTTTTTTTCAAATATTCTCCAGGGCAAAATTTTGATGCAGCAGCAGCAGAGTCAGGTTGCCTCACGCATGAACAGCATCATATATATAAATATATATAAAAATCTCTATCTTGGAGGTTCCATACTTGAAACCATGCCAGCAATGTTTTCTCTGCTGCGTGAGTTCCCAGCTGCACAGGGGTCAGAGCATGGAGGGACATTCCCCTGCCTCTGCCCTCACTGCCTCCTGCAGAGCCCCAGCCTGGCTGGGTGTGCCCCAGCTGGGTGTGACAGCCGGGTCCTGCCCTGGATGTGACACCTGGGTCCCACCCAGTGTCCCCAGCAGCCCCCCTGGATGTGACACCCGGATGCTGCCTTGGATGTGACACCTGGGTCCTGGCCTGGAGGTGACCCCCAGGTCCTGCCCTGGATGTGACACCTGAGTCCTGCCCTGGATGTGACACCTGGGTCCTGCCCTGGATGTGACCCCCGAGTCCTGCCTGGAATGCCAGCAGCTCCAGTCCCCCCTGGGTGTGACCCCCGTGTCCTGCCCTGGATGTGACCCCCGGGTCCTGCCCGGAGTGCCAGCAGCTCCAGCTGGATGTGACACTCGGGTCCTGCCCTGGGTGTGACCCCCGGGTCCTGCCCTGGATGTGACACCAAGTCCTGCCCTGGGTGTGACCCCCGGGTCCTGCCTGGAATGCCAGCAGCTCCAGTTCCCCCTGGATGTGACCCTCGGGTCCTGCCCGGTGTCCCAGCAGCTCCAGTCCCCCCCGCAGCGGGTGTGTTCATTATCGCCGCCGTTAATTGTCAATGAGCCAGCAGCTGCTCGCTGCTAATGAGCCGCAGCTCAGAGAGTTCTCCTGGTGGCTGCAGCTCCGGGCTTGGCAGCCTGCCTGCAGCTCCTGGAATCACAGGGAAGAACCCGTGGAATCACAGGGAATCCGCATGGAATCACAGGGAACCCCTGGAATCACAGGGAATCCACATGGAATCACAGGGAAGAACCCATGGAATCACATGGAATGTGGAATCACAGGAACTCCTGGAATCCCAGGGAAGAACCTGTAGAATCACAGGGAATTCGTGGAATCGCAGGGAAGAACCTGTGGAATCACATGGAATTCGTGGAATCACAGGAACTCCTGGAATCGCAGGGAAGAACCTGTAGAATCACAGGGAATCCACATGGAATCCCAGGGAAGAACCCTTGGAATCACATGGAATTCATGGAATCGCAGGGAAGAACCTGTGGAATCACATGGAATTCATGGAATCCCAGGGAAGAACCCTTGGAATCACACGGAATTCATGGAATCCCAGGGAAGAACCCTTGGAATCACATGGAATTCATGGAATCGCAGGGAAGAACCTGTGGAATCATATGGAATTCGTGGAATTGCAGGGAAGAACCATGGAATCACATGGAATTCATGGAATCGCAGGGAAGAACCATGGAATCACATGGAATTCGTGGAATCGCAGGGAAGAACCATGGAATCACATGGAATTCATGGAATCCCAGGGAAGAACCATGGAATCACATGGAATTCGTGGAATCGCAGGGAAGAACCATGGAATCACATGGAATTCGTGGAATCCCAGGGAAGAACCATGGAATCACATGGAATTCGTGGAATCGCAGGAACTCCTGGAATCCCAGGGAAGAACCCTTGGAATCCCAGCCTGCCTGCCTGCCAAGGCACCTCCAGCCCCACCCAGCCCCTGGCACCAGCCCAGGCTGCTCCAGCCCCATCCAGCCCGGCCTTTGGAGCTCTGGGAGGAGTTTGGCTCAGCAGAAGGCAAGGTCTAAGCTGGGTTTGGCTTTTCCTGAGTTTTGGCAGCCATTCATGCACTGAGGGTGTTTCTGGGTGGGGAGAGCAGGAACACACATCCACCCCCTGCACATTCCCTGCCTTTGGAGTAAACTGCAGTGCCACGTCAAACAGAGAGCAGATTTAGGGGGCATTTTGGGAATTAGGAACTGTTCCCTGTGAGGGTAGGCAGGCCCTGGCACAGCTGCGGCTGCCCCTGGAACCCTGGCAGGGATTCAGACGGACAGGGAGCAGTTTGGGTGGGATTTGGGCAGGAATTGTTCCCTGGGAGGGGCTGGGATGGAATCCCCAGGAAAGCTGGATCCCTGGCAGTGCCCAAGGCCAGGCTGGACAGGGTTTGGAGCAGCCTGGGGCAGTGGGAGGTGTCCCTGCCATGGATGGGCTGTGAGACCCCTGCCAACCCAATTCTTTATCATCTACAATGGCTTTTCAACAACTTAGGACCCAGGCCTCCAGTTCACTTTTTCTTTGCATCAAATCTCTTTGATGACCTCACTGAACAGGAGATTCCAGTGAGGAGTTTTTGGGGTACAGGACAAGAGTTTGGTGAAATAAATATTTTGACAGTAAACAGAATTCTAAATTGGAATATTTTGGTTACTGTGTTACAAAAGATCTTTGAAATACCAGCTCCTTTTTTTTTATTTTATTAGAAAGTCATCAAATTTGACAGATAACGTTGAAATGCAAAGTATAGCAGGATGTTTTTTCTGCTTTTTGGGGAAATAAAGCATCGTGGAATCACTTTCTCCTGTTTAAATACCATGGGGCAATGAGAGCTGGTGCACTCAGAATGCAAAGTAGGGAAACACTTAGATTAGAACAATTAGTGCAGAAAACATCTGCATCTCTTGTTAACCATAGGGACCATCCAGCAAAAGTGATTTTTTTTTTTTAACGTTAATTGGAATTCATTAAAATAACTTTGCTTCAAAGTAAACATTAAAGCCATTTCTGAGCTTTTTATTTCCATGTTTACCTCGTCAGCTTCCATCTGGTTCCGGCTCTCCTGGCTTGGAGGGAGAGCTGGACTTTAAAGGAATTATTGCTGGGGCTGAAAGGCTCCAGCTGCTCCCAGCCCAGCCCTGCCTGCTCCCAGCCACTGCTGGCACTGAGGGGACACCGGGGGTCACACGGAGCCCTTTCCCCCTGAGGCACTGCAGGAGCATGATCTGGGCATTGGGAATTGTTCCCTGGCAGGGTGGGCAGCCCTGGCACAGGTGCCCAGAGCAGCTGGGGCTGCCCCTGCATCCCTGGCAGTGCCCAAGGCCAGGCTGGGCACTGGGGCTGGGAGCACCTGGGACAGTGGGAGGTGTCCCTGCCATGGCAGGGCTGGCACTGGGGGGGATTTGGGATCCCTCCCACCCAAACCATTTGGGATTCTGTGGTTCCACAAAGAATCGTGACCCCACCAAGCCGCCCCTGTGCCCCCCATGCCAGGCTGGAGCCAGCCCGGGGTGTGCCCGAGAGCAGCAGGGTGCGGTGACGAACACGGGGCTGTGTCCCCGATCCCGGAGCACAGCGTGGCCCTGGAACCACCCCCGCACAGCCCGGCCCGGCCCGGCCCGGCCCGGCCCAGCCCAGCCCGGCCCAGCCCGGCCCAGCCCAGCCCGGCCCAGCCCAGCCCGGCCCGGCCCGGCCCGGGGGAGCAGCGAGGCACAGCCCCGAGCGAGCTCCGGGTCCGTTCTGCACCCGAGGGGTGCGGCCCCTGATCCCCCCCGTCTGTAGAAAGGGCGAGAGAAATGCAGAGAAAGGGAGCACCAAAGCCAGAAATGCCCTTTGACACCGAGGTGCCGCTGCCTGCAGTCCCTGATGGTGACAGCGCCAGCGCCAGCCAGAGCACTGCCCTGGGCGCTGCATGGAGCTGGCTGGGAGCGACCCCAACTCAGAGGGGCAGATCCTCTGTCCCTGGGGCTGCCCCTCATCCCCGCCCGGGGCATCCTCCTGATGCTCCCTGAGCTCCTCCTGCCCTTCCCGAGCTCCTGCTGCCTCTCCCCGAGCTCCTGCTGTTTCCCCTCACAGGGATTGGTTTTCCCCCCTCTGAAGGTGAGGCTGCACTTCCAGGAATCCTTTCCCAGGCTGGCTCTGGGATGAAAGCCCGCAATATTCACTGCTCTGCAATATTCACTGCTCTGCAATATTCACTGCTCTGCAATATTCCTGCCCTGCAATATTCACTGCTCTGCAATATTCCTGCCCTGCAGTGTCCCTGCCCTGCGATCTCCACCAGGAGCTTTCCCTCTGGAGCACAGAGCCTCCCGTCCAGCAGCGCTCTCCAGGTGCTGAAATGTGCCAAAGCTGAGCTCTAGCTGCCCAGGGTGACACGTTATTGTATGAAAGGTGCCAAAGCCCAGCTCTAACTGCCCAGGGTGACACGTTATTAGAAGGGGATTAGCTGAGGGCTCCAGCTTTCCCAGTGCCTCCGATTCAGGAGAGCAATGTAAAGATTTCCAGATGCTGCATGTGCATAATTTACCCCTGGCTCGATTCAGCTCTGGAAGTCCTCCCTGTTTCACCAGGATCAAGCAAATGTCACACCACACCACAAAGGTAAACGAGTACATTTCTGGTTCAAAGACTTTTTGGGACAGGTTAATGCCCAGTAAATCTCTGATGGTGGCTGAGAGGGTGTGGGAGCAGCGAGCCCCGGGTCTGCGGGAGGTGAAACCTTCCCGTGGCTGGTGGGGGCTGGATCCCAGGGTGGGATTGTCCCAGCCCTGCTGATTTGGGCTGGGAATCAATGGAACTGCTCCTCAGTGGGCACTCAGAGGTTTCAGCAGAAGTTCAATGCAGGTTCAGAGCCCACTTTCACTCCGTGATCTCCAGAAGCGTTGGCACTCCTGAGTGAGGGGTTTGGAATGGAAATGAGGGCATTTCCCAGCAGGACCTGACCCAGGAGCAACCCTGAGGGCAGAGTAGGGCAATGGAGACGTTTGCTCACTCAGGGGCACTTCAGTGACCCTGCAGGGAATTCCCACCGAGCAGGCTGGCAGTGCTCCTTTACCAGGACCCCAGCCTGGCTGCAGGGACCCCAGGGGGACACTGCTCCAGCAGGGCCACCCCAGGGCACAGCAGCGTGTCCCTGTGTCCCTGGAATGTCCCTGGGATGAGACCCCAGCCCTCTCTGGCCTCTGCTCAGGGCTGGCACTGCCTCCTGTGCCCGGGGAGCTCCTGGGACCCTGCAATGTCCCCGGGAGGAGACCCCAGCCCTCTCTAAGGGCTGGCACTGCCACCCATGCCCATTGAGCTCCAGAGACCCTGGAATGTCCCTGGGAGGAGACCCCAGCCCTCTCTAAGGGCTGGCACTGCCTCCTGTGCCCGGGGAGCTCCTGGGACCCTGCAATGTCCCCGGGAGGAGACCCCAGCCCTCTCTAAGGGCTGGCACTGCCTCCTGTGCCCATTGAGCTCCAGGGACCTTCCCAGCCCCTCTCAGCCCCACTGCCAAGTCCTTTCCCAGCACCCCAGGAGACATTCAATCCATGTGGCCCGGGAGCAGCAAGGTCCCTGACACCCAGAGAGGCACAGTCACCTTCTGTGCTCCAGCAGAGCTGTCTGGTGCGATGATTCAACACTTGAGAGCAGCTCTGAAGCTCAGGGAGCCCTCGGGAGGGATTTAGCCTTGCATCATTAGAGGGCTCACATTCCGTGGGACAGCGGGCACTTGGAGCATCGCCTGGGATTCCCACCTGGTTGTTGTGGCCTGAACTCACAGCCAGCTCAGCTCCCAGGAATGTGCCTGGGGAGGGCTCTGGCCGTGCAGCCGTGTCTGCAGAGAGCAGCCCCACACAGCTGCAGCCTGTGGCTG
Organism: Molothrus ater; assembly: GCF_012460135.2. NCBI lineage: Eukaryota > Metazoa > Chordata > Aves > Passeriformes > Icteridae > Molothrus > Molothrus ater. The sequence continues at coordinate 35,250,934 of NC_050485.2, forward strand.
CACTCTGCAGTGCACCCGACCTGGCCTTCACTGTACAGGGTCAGGAATGTGGAGGCAAAGCCCTCGCTGTGAGATGAATGCTCAGGAGCTGGGGGATGAGGATTATTTACCCATAAATCAAATTGCCCTCAAGTCTCTGAGCCTGCAGTGGTGCACAGCAGAGCCTTCCCTTCCCTTCCCTTCCCTTCCCTTCCCTTCCCTTCCCTTCCCTTCCCTTCCCTTCCCTTCCCTTCCCTTCCCTTCCCTTCCCTTCCCTTCCCTGCAGCCAGGACGGGATCCTGCTGGAGCACTCACACCATGGGCTGCTGCTCCTTCCAAAGGCTCCTTCCAAAGTCTTCTGCTCCTTCCAAAGGCTTCTGCCCCTTCCAAAGGCCCCTTCCTGCCCCTTCCAAAGGCTTCTGCCCCTTCCAAAGGCTCCTTCCTGCTCTTTCCAAAAGTTTCTGTCCCTTCCAAAGGCTGCCTGGGAAGCACGGACACACATTTCACTGGGAGAGTCAGGTGTGAGCCGTTATTTCCCAGAAAGCCACAGGCAATTGTGGTTGTTTTGGATGGAGGGGTGTCCTGAGCCCCAGCCCCAGCAGCTCCTGAGCCCTGCAGCCGTGGTGCCCGGGCAGAGCAGCTCCTGACCCGAGGGTGCAGCCAGCTCTGCTCCCAGGGCACAGCATGAACAGGCTGGAGCTGTGCCACGGGGGCTGCCACTGGACATGGGGGAATTCCTGCCCTGGAAGGGTGGCCAGGCACTGGCACAGCCTGTCCAGGGAGTCCCCACCCTGTGCCTGTGGGACATGGAAACCCTGCGTTCTTTGATTTCAAGCACACACCCCTTCATTCTTTGATCTCTCAGAGCCACTTACCCAGAGCCTCTGATCCCAGATTTCCCCCTAGGGCTGAGGCTTCTCTGCTCACTTCAGCTCCTGGGAATTGAGGGATGCTGGGAGCCGACCACAGCTCCCTGAATGAAACCTCTCTCATTTTTCCTTTGTACTTAAGCTCCTTCAATTCAATATTTTTGCAAGTCTAAAATTTGTTTTGGAATAATAAGCTGAATACATCTGCAGCTGAGAATGTTTGGCTGCCAACGCTTACCCAGACTATTAAAGGAAGTTTTTTAAAATAACAGCTTTTTCTGACTTCAGCAGCATAATTACACATATGCTCTTAGCAGAGCTCACCTGCAGTGGCACCTGCTTGCAGCAGATTAAAGCTCTCAACCATGTATTTGAGAGAAAAGCCAACCTAGCAGGGGGAATGAGCCCTCCTGCTGGAACCAAGGGCATAAAAATGCCTTTCAAGGAGCAGGGGGATGTTTGGGGCTGGGGAAGGGAGAGGAGCAGGCACGTGCCTGAGGAAAGGCTGGCAGAGCCACCAGCAAGGTGTCTGCAAGAGCAGTGACCAGAGATCGGACTGAGATGGGATTCTGGGAGTTGGGAATTGTTCCCTGGCAGGGTGGGGAAGGGCTGGGATGGGATTCCCAGAGCAGCTGGGGCTGCCCCTGGATCCCTGGCAGTGCCCAAGGCCAGGCTGGGCACTGGGGCTGGGAGCACCTGGGACAGTGGGAGGTGTCCCTGCCATGGCAGGGGTGGCACTGGGGGGGATTTGGGGTCCTTCCCACCCAACCCATCCCTGACTGCAGGAATTCAAGGCTGACCCCTCCTCCCCAGGACCCTGCCCGTGTGTGATGATCCCTGAGGTCCTTTCCCAGCTCCCCAGTTGCAGGATGCTATTTTTCCCCGCAGAGACACCCAGGAGGAGGAGGCTGTGCCAGAACCCTCTGCCTTCTGCTGTGATTTAGTTGTGCAACAGCCCCGGGAGGAGCGAGAGAAATCCTCCCACCGCATTCCAGAGTTCAGAGCAGAGACATGACAACGAGGATAAACAGGTATTCACGGGGAAAAATAGAACCTCATTTTCCTTATCTGCCTTCCAAGTGGCAGCAGGAGCAGGAGGAGTGAAAGGATGCCCTTTCGAGGCAGCGCAGCCCTCTCCCTGCTCTGTAACCGAGCAGCAGCTGCCCTGACAACGAGCACAATAATGGGCTGGGAGCAGCAACGTGCAGCTTCTGCCATTTGTTCAGCTGAAGAATGGAAAGAGGAGGATGAAGAATTCTCATCCCAGTCTGTTCAACAGCTCTGCTCACCCCCTCAGCAGTTAACTCCTTTCTGCTCCTTCCCTGGGAGCACTGGGAACAGCTCTTCTGAGGGAATTTGTAGATAATGTTGTCATTGCTTTCTTTCCCCCGAAAAGTTCAAAGTTTTCAGACAATTCTCACTGTGTTTTTCTTGGCTGTGACATTTGGGTTTCTGAAGGCAGCTGAGACTGAAGATGTTGACAAACCTCCCCACTCATCACTTGGTACAAATGCTTCAACATAATCCAAGGTGTTTTAAAAGCTCCTTACAGGAAAACCCCCAAATCCTTGTTTGTCCTGAATCTCCAATTGCAGCTTTCCTTCCTCTTCACATGGAAAAGGCCCAAGATCTTGGGATGTCCCAGACTGGCATCACATTTAACCCCTTCACCTCCCTGACCCTTCTCTTGAAAGGACTGGATGTGGCACGTTCTAAGACAATATTCAGATTTTTTGCCACTCCACGGGCAGGAGCTCCCCCAGTGCCATCTGGAGCTGCTATCAGGCTGTGAGGAGCAGTGTCACAGGGATGATGGATTATCCATGGCAAGCCCAGCTGGCTGCACACACTCAGAGCACTCAGGGTCTGTAAAACCATGCTGAGGAGCTGGAACCATGGGGAACAAGGCTGGAGTGGGATGGGTCCCACTCAGATCCCCCCAGACCCAGCCCAGAGCTGCTCCAAAGCCTCTTCCCAACCCCGTCCTGGTGTTCTCAGAGGTGGAAGCTCTGTACTCCCAGAGCCTGCCCTGCCCAGGCTCTGCCCAGAGAGGGTCAGTGCTGGGCTGGCAGCCTGGGGCAGCACTCTGAGCTGGGATCAGGCTCTGGAAGGGCCACAAAGGGTGGTCCAGCCCAGGCCAACAAGGCACAGAGGACCCAAATGGCCTCTCCTGCCTCAGCCAGGGGTGCTGGCACTTGTGTCCCTCTGCTGAACCAAGCTGTCAGGTGTTAGGATGAAAAAGGGAGAAGGTTTAGGGTGGACACGAGAAGTTCCTGGCACTGAGCTGTGATGGTGTTCACAGGGGTCTGAGGATGAGGGAAGAGACCAGGATCTGACTCCATGTTTCACAAGGCTGATTCATTATTTCATGATATATATTACATTAAAACTATACTAAAAGAATAGAAGAAAGGATTTCATCAGAAGGCTGGCTAAGCTAAGAATAGAAGAAGAAAGAATGATCACAAAGGTTTGTGTCTGGGACAGAGAGTCCGAGCCAGCTGAGTGTGATTGGCCATGAATTAGAAACAACCCCATGAGCCCAATCCCAGCTGCACCTGTTGCATCCCACAGCAGCAGATAACCATTGGGTACATTTTGTTCCTGAGGCCTCTCAGCTTCTCAGGAGGAAAACTCCTAAGGAAAGGATTTTCCATAAAAGATGTGTGTGATGCTGAGCTCTGAGCAGACACCCCAGAGCTGCTCTGCCAGCCCTGTCCTGCCCATCCCCACCTGCATCTCCCCCTCCCACCCCTGTGGCTCATTCCTTGTCTCCGGGTCTGCCTGGCCCCCAGGCAAGGCTCAGGCCTCTGTCAGGGCAGGACAGATTTATCCCAAGCCCTGCTGAAACAAATGGCGACTCTTTAAAGAGCCCATCCCCTCCCCATCGCTGCTGGGTGCAGGGGGAGCAGTAAATCCCTGTTAGCTGGGGCTTGCTGGAGCCATGGAGTTCATCAATCAGGCAGGCACAGCCCCGTGCTGCATTATTAAAGATCTGTTATTACACTGCATTTCTGAGCTCAGATAAAGCCCACCAAGCAGCTGGGGCCTGTTTGCTCAGCGTTAGACTTTCTGATAAGCAAAGAAAAAGTGATATTAAAACATCCTGCTAAGAAATTTCTTGTAATAAGGAGATGGAGTAGCAGATAACAGAGCCCCCATAAAACATTTTCTGTGTATGGCTTTGGAAGTAACTGATAAAGTCGCTGATAGGTGAATCCCACCCTCCCCTTTGCTGTCCTCCCTTCTAAGCCCCAAGAGAGATTCATGGAGGAGGCTGCAAAGTGCCGAACAATCCCCCCAAGGAATCATTCAGCTCTGCCAAGCGTCTTCAGCACAAACCCTGCGAGCTTATTGATGCAGTATTGCCATCAAATTTCATTTAGCAGAAGTCAGATGGAAGAAATTCTGCATCTCCTCAGGCTGGGCTGCAGAGCAGAAGGAACAGAGCCAGAGGATGGCTTGGGCTGGAAGAGATCCTGTAAGGATCCTTTAAGGTCACCTACTGCCTGCCATGGGCAGGGAAACCTTCCTGTCCCTCCATCCTTGTCCCCAGTCCCTCTGCAGCTCTCCTGGAGCCCCTTCAGGCCCTGCCAGGGGCTCTGAGCTCTCCCTGGAGCTGCTCCTCTGCAGCCTGACTGCGAGTGCAGCTGCACAGCCCAGGACAGGGAACTCACACCTGAACCAGCCCTTGTTTGTTTTGCAAACAGCAGCTCTTGTTATCCTGGGGACAACTGGAGAGCAGAGGAGAAAACACCAGCTCAGCTTCCCTGAGTGCTTTGCCATCCCTCCTGCAGCCTGTGGTCCTCCCCTGCTGGCTCCTGAGCATTCCCAGCGTGGGTTCTGGAGCAGAAAAACCCTGGGAGCTGTGAGCACGGGCTGCTGCAGCCCCAGAGGAGCCAGCTCCGAGCTCCACATCCCCATCAGCTGGCTGGCAAGTGTGGAAGGAACAGCAGGCACCTGGCCAAGCTGTGCCTGGAAATGGCTGTGCTTGGGAATCATGGAGCTGCTGCTGGGGCTGCTGGCACCCTCCCAGTGCCCCCAGACTGGGGCTGCTGCACCCTCCCAGTGCCCCCAAATGGCAGCTGCTGGCACCATCCCAGTGCCCCCAGACTGGGGCTGCTGGCACCATCCCAGTGCCCCCAGACTGGGGCTGCTGGCACCATCCCAGTGCCCCCAGATGCCCTCCTCAGTACCCCCCAGGCCCAGGAATGTCAGAGCAATGACGACCCCTCCACCTAAAGGGGAAGGGACCCCTCCACCCTGCCATGCCCAGGGTGAAGGACAGCTGGAGATGCAGTTTCAGAGCTGCTGTTCCCTCCATGGCAGTGCTGGCTGTGGTGAGAGATGGAGTTTCCCAGTGTCACACCCAAGGTGAGGCTGGATGTGAAATCCATGGCCTGGCCCAGGGTTCCTGAGCTCTGTGTCACCATGGCCTGGCATGGTGTCACCATGGCCTCTTTCCCTCCCATCCTCTGTACCCCTCTCTTCTCTCAGGCCTGCTCTGAGCTGTGCCTGGCAGCTCCCGGCAGGGCCCTGCACCCAGGCCCTTTGCAATAAACCACAAGTTCCCGACCTGGCTGCAGAGATCTCTGCTCTCCGTCTGTCCCAACCATGCTACCCCCCAACACTCCTACACCAGGCCATGGTGTCACAGAGCTCACGAACCCTGGGCCAGGCCATGGTGACAGCTGGCCTGGCACACAGTTCTGAGCTGTCACCATGGCCTAGCACACAGTTCCTGAGCTCCTTCACTCTGTGTCACCATGGCCTGGCACACGGTTCCTGAGCTGTCACCATGGCCTAGCACACAGTTCCCGAGCTCCTTCACTCCATGTCACCTCCAGGCTCTGTCCCTGTGCCTATGTCCCACCCACCCCTCCCTTGCTGTGGCAGCAGCCGGGGTCATTTACTCTGCCCCGTCAGGGACAGCTTGTAGCATTGTGTCGTTTATCCGGGTTTTATTGTAAAGTTGGTTATTCTTTATAAGTTAAGATTTGGTTTGACCCTCAGTTCCCCCCATGTTCTCCCTCAAAATGGTTGGTTCCTCCCGCCAGTTACCTGTCCATCATTGTAACCAACCCCCTTTCATTTCGAGAACTTTCTATGTCAATCTTCCCTTACCTAACATATGATTTGTCCCCTGAGCCTTTTCCCTCCCCTGGGCCATTCCTATTGGTTCAGCTGTGTCCCTCGCTCCTCCCCTGGGCTTCGTTCATTGCTCCCTCGTGGCTCCTTCCATTACACCCTTCCCCTTTATCAGTGCCTCCCCAATGGTTTTTCCCTGACACCGTTACTGGCCTTGCCTGAGTCCATAAAGTGCCTTGGCATCCATACGTGTGTCCCTTCTTTCTTTCCTTCCCCTCAGTGCTTTGCAGTCCTGCTCTCGCCTGCGCCACCCCACCGCAGACGGAGCCCCTGCCCAGGGGTTCTGGCAGAGGACCCGGCAGTGGCCGGATTCGTGCTCTCCAGCGGTCACTCCAGGAGCGGCTGGCCGGACTGTCAGCTCCAGGGGCCACGGGACGGGACTGCAACAGCTCCTGGCAGCAGCACTTCTGTGTGTGCCCATCTGCCCGGAGATGTGTTCAAACCCAGGAGTTCTGAGTGCCTGATGGCTGTTTTCCCCTGGCACAGATGTGTTATTGATCTGGCTCATCTAAGTGGCTTCAGAGAAGGAAACATTTCTCTTTTTGTGCTGCTCATTTGTGGCTCTCCCTAGCACGAGAGTGTGCTGCCTCTTACTTTAATTGACTGAGTTTTAAACAAGTTTCAGTGTAGCTGGAGCAAAACTGACTTCAAAAGGCTTGATCAGCTTCAGTTTTCCTCCTCTCCTCCATCCCTTACTCATTCTCACCCCAGGGTGACCTTGAGGTCTTCTCTGGTGAATTTGAGGGTCAGGGAATGAAGCTGCCAACATTTGCACTGCCCTGCTCCAAGCAAAAGCTTATTTAGATTTAAGTTGCCAGTCTCATTATCTCAGAGGATATTTTCCTGCTTCTGGAGCCAACAAAGATGCTGCTGCTGAAGGGAGAGCAAAGTCCAAAGGAGATGGTCATAAGCCTTTTAATCTTCATTACTTTTTTTCCCTGACTCTGACGTATTAAAATGAACTCAAACCTTTGGTGTCCCACAAAGGAGAGCCTGGATGCATTCTCCAAAGGAGCTTTTCCCTGTGATGAGGGGCTCAGAATAACCAACCACCAACAGAACCCAGCCCCATTAAAATCTAAAAGAAGAGGAGAAGCCTGCGAGTGCTCTCTGAAGAACAGAGCACCCTCAGCTCTGAGGAGTCGGGGCTGGTGATGAGGGCAGTCAGGCACCGGGGATCAGGAGCTACCCTGGGAGCTGCTCAGGCACACAAACAGAGTCAGAGCCCACACAGGGGCCTGGGATGGGAGTGCAGGGGCAGCAGAGCCCTGGGCAGCACAGGGACCCTCTTTGGCATGGCCTGAGGGGGTTCATGCACAGCCCTGAGGAACATCCCCCGTCAGGAGCTCCCCAGGGAATACCAGACGTGTTCTGCTTCTGATTTACACCAGCATGAAGAAAGGATCCCACCCAGAGCCTGAACACCATTAGAAGATTTTTTTCCCCCAAATAAATATACTTTCAGGAAAGTTTTATCCACTCTCAGGGGCGATTAACTTTCCTTTAGACTCTTACGTCTCAAAAATAGCAAATTTAGCATCAACCTTAGCACAGAATGAAGTGAGAACAAAACCTTATGGAAAGACAAATGGCAGCACGGGGGAAGAGCCCTTCTGAGCAGCATTGCACTTTCCCCTCCCCAGCCAAAGGCTGCTCAGCTCCCCTGAGCTGCTCCCTGGCAGTCCATCACACACTCTCACCTGTTGGTGGTTCAGAATCCAAGGCCAAACCAGCCCCGACAGCTTTTCAGTGCAAAGGCAAATCAGCCTCAGTCCGCACAAAGTGAGACTAATTTATTTTTCCTTAATTAATCACCTTCATCTCCTCCCTCCTCAGGCTTAGCCAATGAGGTGTAAATTGCTGGGGCAGATGCACTTTCTGGGCTAAATTCCAGACTGGATGTTGTTCAGAAATCGGGAGGTGCTCAGCACATCACACGGAGCCCACCCACCCTGGGGGCATTCTGCCCACATTCTTCATCTGATGATGGCAGGTTTTGTCCTCAAGAGCAAAGTCCTGAGCTCAGCGAAGAGCTGAGGGGTCAGAGCACTCAGGAACACGAACTGGGGCTTGCGCTGGCCCAGGCTGCTCCAAGCCCTGCCCAGCCTGGCCTTGGACATTCTGTGCCAGGGCACCCTCACAGGGAGGGATTTTCCTGGTACAGCCTCTGAACCCTCCTTCAGCTCAAGGATGTTCCCCCCTCATCCCATCCCCTTGTGTGCTCTCCCAGGCTCCAGGCATAAATCAAAGGGGTTTTACTCCCTTCCCTACAGAACTGAGGGGCTCCAAGCTCATTCCCAGGATTAATTTTATAGATAGGATCTCCAGGAATGCAAATTGGGAAATTAGTGTTCAGTCTCCCACAGGAACACACACAGACACAGCACAGGGCTGGAGGTGTGGCCCCAAAGGGACTCTGCTGGTGTGGCACAGCTTCATCACAGGCACTGATTTCCAATGACAGCGCCAAGGGAAGTTCATGGATTGTCATTAATTGCAGAAAAACAGACTCAGAAGGTGTGGAGCCAGCCAGTACTCACAGGCTGAGGCTTTTGGAGAGGCCCATCATGCTGGAAGCTCCATTACATTCAGCACAACCCAGATCAATGCCATATATTTGAATTAAACGTGCATTAATACCCCTGTAAAGGACTGGGGCCATCCAGTCAATTTTTAGATTGTAAACACAGCCTTTGTTAATCTAGTAAAAAACCCCATTTCTCTGTCAGCCCTAACTCTGCTGGTGAAACTGCACCAAGCTCAGCTCTTCAGTCTCTCCCATCCTGTAATTATTCATCAAACTGACAGCATAAAGATCCTTTTTATCCATCTTGTATTTCATCTAGAAACATTCCAGTGGTTTGTGAGCAGCAGCCTCAGCAGGCTCAGGACGTTGCTGATGATATTGGCAATAAATAAACGCTGGCAATCCTGCTGCAGGGGAAGGCAGAGCCTGTGCCTGGGCTATACATTACCCACTTCTCCTGCTCAGAGGGTGAGGGGGGCATTAATATTAAATAATTCATCCTTTAAATGGATTCCCCAGCCTCACAAACTGCACAGGTGAGATCCCCACACTCTACAATATTTTACTTTTACCCAACTCTCTCTAAGTGAGAGTTCTTTGCTCTCCAATTGAGTTCTCAGAGTTAGGCAGGGTTTAACCACCCCCAGCCAAGATTTGCTGAGGCCAAACCCAGACTGGGCTGGAGCTGCACTAAGGGAACAGCAGAGCACGGGGATGAGGGATGGGGCTTACCCCACATGGCCTGGTTGGTTGAACTTAGGGCAGGAAGGGACTGGAGATGCTGGTCCTGAGCTGTGTCCTGGCTCTGGGAAAGGGCAGCAGCCTGGATCTGGGGCCTGGCCCTGCTAAACCTGGTCAGGTGTTCAGAATGGAGCTGGAATGCACTGCCTGGGCAAGCCTGGGGACAAAGAATCAGGGAAGCATGGAAAGGTTTGGGTGGAAAATGGACTTAAATCCCCCCCATTCCACCTCTGCCCTGGCAGGGACACCTCCCACTGTCCCAGGTGCTCCCAGCCCCAGTGTCCAGCCTGGCCTTGGGCACTGCCAGGGATCCAGGGGCAGCCCCAGCTGCTCTGGGCACCTGTGCCAGGTCAGGGTGGTCATGGGACCACCCCGGGTCCAAGGAATGGGACATGGAGCAGGCCGGGTGACAGTGACAACCTGTCCGGCAGGGCAGCCCATGGGCAGGGGCAGCCGAGCCCGGCTGGAAGGAGGGAGCTCTGGGTTTATCTGCCCTGGAAGGAGGGAGCTCTGGGTTTGTTTCCCTGGAAGGAGGGAGCTCTGGGTTTATCTGCCCTGGAAGGAGGGAGCTCTGGGTTTGTGTCCCTGGAAGGAGGGAGCTCTGGGTTTGTGTCCCTGGAAGGAGGGAGCTCTGGGTTTGTGTCCCTGGAAGGAGGGAGCTCTGGGTTTGTGTCCCTGGAAGGAGGGAGCTCTGGGTTTGTGTCCCTGGAAGGAGGGAGCTCTGGGTTTGTTTCCCCTGGAAGGAGGGAGCTCTGGGTTTGTGTCCCTGGAAGGAGGGAGCTCTGGGTTTATCTGCCCTGGAAGGAGGGAGCTCTGGGTTTGTGTCCCTGGAAGGAGGGAGCTCTGGGTTTATCTCTCTGGAAGGAGGGAGCTCTGGGTTTGTGTCCCTGGAAGGAGGGAGCTCTGGGTTTATCTCTCTGGAAGGAGGGAGCTCTGGGTTTATTTCCCCTGGAAGGAGGGAGCTCTGGGTTTATCTCCCTGGAAGGAGGGAGCTCTGGGTTTGTTTCCCGTGCCCTGGGGCTGCAGGACAGAAGCTGAGCAGGAGGCTCAGGCCTCAGCATCCCCCATCCCCAGCCCTGAGTGCCCAGCCCATCCATCTCGGTAATTGCCAAGGCCATTAGAAACAGCAGGGGCTGCCACCTAACACAGCGCTCCTTTTATTTACCTGCCTCAGAACGCCAAATTCAAATTACCTTCATTTGAATGGGAATGGCATGAGCGTGGATGGTCGGCGGCCAGCAGCAGAGATGTGTGGCTGTGCTGTAATTATCCTAATTGCTGTTTGCAGAAACAAACGGGATGAACTTTGAGCACTGGGATGTGAGGGGGCTGGACAGACCCCCAGCTAAAGCTTTTATGACTCATTGATCTGAGCCAGCTGGTCCAGCCTCAGCCCCAGAGAGCAACTCCCACAGTTCCCATGGGAGCATCATTCCAGCATCATTCCAGCATCATTCCAGCATCATTCCAGCCCTCTCCTCTCACTAGAAGTGTTTTCCTGGCCTCTAGAGGTTTTACAAGCAGCAAACTCGCCCTGCACATTTCTGTTCTACCATTTACCAACCTCTGACCAAGCTTTACCGGTATTGTTCCCCTTACAGACACCACTGAAATTGGACACACCAGAACCAGCTTTGTTCCCACAAACTTGGTGCATTTTAAGGACTTTGTGGCACCACAGTGATGAGTTTTCCTCGCTGTGATTGGGAACTGGCAGCAAATGGTGTTCATCTAAAATTAGTGCCCCAAGCCTCCCAAGGGAGCCCTGTTACTGCACTCAGACATCACGGGATTAAATAACATAAAACTCTTTTCAGAACTGCTACAGTAAGGATTTCACTTTATAGAGGAAACCCAGGAATAATTGCTCTAGACCAGCTTTAAATGTCAGTACTAAGCCAAGCACAAAATTTCTGCAAGACCTCCCAGAAAAGGTGTTGGATAACTTGCAGAGCAGCTTTTTGTCAGATCACCTGGGCTGGAAATAACCTAAAACCAGGACCTCCTTCACCTTATTGACTGCCTCAGTTCTGGGGGTTTAAAAGTGTCATTACCTGAATTTATCCCTTGGCATTGATATTTCCTTTCTATAATTTAGGGCAAGGAGAAGCAAATTTCCTACTTGAAAACCAAATTCCTCTACGTAGAGGACATTTCTCTGCTGAAACATTTCAGCACCCAATTCAGTGCAGCAGAACTATTTATTTGGCAGAGAAATTCAGTTTTGGCGTGGTTTCCACAGCCTGAGCCACTGTTTTTGGGATGGGGAGCAGTGACCCTGCCCAACCCTGAGTGTGTGAGGATGGAGCAGGGAAAACCTGCTTGGGGACACTGACATTGCATTGGGATGGAGCGGGTTAAACCTGCCCTGGATACTGATAATATTGCACCGGGATGGAGCGGGTTAAACCTGCCCGGGACACTCAGATTTCACCAGGATGGAGCGGGGATCCCGCTATCCTCGAGAAGCTCTCCAAGGTCCTGATCCCGGCTGTCCAAGGTCCTGATCCCGGCTCTCCCAGTCCCTGATCCCGGCTCTCCCATCCCTGATCCCGGCTCTCCCATTCCTGATCCCAGCTCTCCCATCCCTGATCCCGGCTCTCCCATTCCTGATCCCAGCTCTCCCATCCCTGATCCCGGCTCTCCCATTCCTGATCCCGGCTCTCCCATTCCTGATCCCGGCTCTCCCAGTCCCGGCTCTCCCATCCCTGATCCCGGCTCTCCCATTCCTGATCCCAGCTCTCCCATCCCTGATCCCGGCTCTCCCAGACCCCCTGTCCATCCCAGCCTCCCAGGGCTGACCCAAGCAGGAGCTGGGCTCCAGGATCTGTGATGTCCAGCTCAGGTCAGTGCTGGGGCTGGGGATAAGAATAATAATAAAAATAATGATCAATATCAGGATAATGGCAGTGAACGCTCTGGAGAGCTGGGCTTTGGAAAATATTGTGTGGCTCGAGCCTCAAGCTAATCCCCACACAAAATTGCAGTGCTGGCTTAGGCTGAGTGTGGAACAAATGCTCTGGCTCCTGGAAAATCTCCCTATGAACAGATATTACCAATATCGAACAGCACAAATTAAATATCAAATTAAAGCCACCTAGATTACTGAGCTCCGGCTTTGGAGGCACACAAGGAAGCCAAGGAAGATTTCCATCAAATCACTCTTCCCATGGTAGCTCTGGGGCTCCTGGCCCTGCACAGCACCATGAAACCCCCACAGGGACCCAGGGGCAGCCCCAGCTGCTCTGGGAATCCCATCCCAGCCCCTGCCCACCCTGCCAGGGAACAATTCCCAATTCCCAATCTCCCATCCAGCCCTGCCCCAGGCAGTGGGAGCCATTCCCTGGGTGCTGTCCCTCCATGACATAGGAACAAACTCCATTACATAGAAGTGGGCAGACACACCTGGCACAACAGCCTTGTTTGGGAACAGATCTCCCAGTCAGTGCCCCATTCCCACCCTGGGGAATCACAGCTGCTCCTCTCCCTCCTCCTTCCCAGCTCTGGGAGGACACCTGCACCAGCCAGCTGGGGAATTTCAACCCAATTACCTCGGCAGGCACAAAGGGGCAGCTGCCATTAAGGCATTGATTAATTGTGTTTCAAGTATTCCAAGTGACATTGAAAACTTCAGCAGCTTTGTCACCAGCACAAACCAAAAGCAAACTCCAGCCCCTCCCAAATCCCCCCAAGCCTGTCCTAAGTGTGCTCTGCAGACTTCAGAGTGGAAAAACTGGAGTTTGCCTGTTTTGTTAAAGGGCTGTTGTAGTGTTGAGCTGTAATGCTGAATTTGAAGCTGGGGTCAGAGTTACATGTTCCAAACCTCAGCCCCACCGAGGGATGGGGCTCCTTTATGCCTTTCCTGAGGCTCTGCCCTCCCTGTGGCACAGGGGACAGGGTGGAATTGCCCCAGCCACCCCGTCCTGTGTTAATGTGAGCACAAACCCCCCAGCCCCTCTCCGCATCCCAGGGAGCAGGACACAAACCCAGCTTTGGCCCTGCTGCTTCTGCCAAACTTCCTGTCCTATGCTGGATTTCAAACCTGGAATTCTTAATTCCAATCTCATTATTTCCGTCACCAACCCTCTCATTCCAATGAGGGTTTCCCTCCCTGCCTGCTGACACGTGCCATGCCCTGCAGGGGGGTTTGGACAGACACCAGAGTGTCCCTGGCTCCTCCTGCAGCTGAGCAGGAGCTGAGGGAGAAGGGGAAGCTTCTCCTCGCCCACCTGGGGGTGCAGCTCTTGAGCCCTGAACTTGGTGCCAGGGGAGAATTCCTGTTCTCCAGGGAGCACCTTCCTAGGACCATGGAATCCCAGATGGTTTGGGTGGGAAGGGACCTCAAAGATCACCCATTCCCACCCCAAAGATCACCCATTCCCACCCCAAAGATCACCCAGTGCCACCCCTGCCATGGCAGGGACACCTTCCCCTGTCCCAGGTGCTCCCAGCCCCAATGTCCAGCCTGGCCTTGGGCACTGCCAGGGATCCAGGGGCAGCCACCCACACCCCAAAAAAGTGTTGCTGTTTGGATAAAAAAATGAACTTTAGGGGCTTGTCACAGAACTGTGCTTTGTGAAGCGTTGCTGTGGCTGTGCTGAGGAGCAGCTCCCTGGGGAAATCTGCATTTCAGGAAAAATCTGCAACTCTTGGAGTGCATTCTTGCTTTATTCCCAAGATCTAAGCTCCTAGTTTGGATAAGTCACTTAAGGCAGGAGAGTTTCAAGCTGCTGGCAGCAGTTTTGTTTAATGGCCCGTTGGGCAATGTCAGCTTAGCCCATGCCGTTCATTGTTAATGAGCTGTCAGCTCCTGCTACTTCTACCTTAAACATTGAACAGGGTGAGCTCGCTGAAATCCTTCCCTGAGAGCCAGGAGGAGAGTTCAGCTGCATCTCCACAGAACCTGGGAAGGGTTTCAGTGGGGACAGTCCTCCCAGGCCAGGGCTCCAGGTGTTCCCAGCAGTTCTTGTTACACCAGCAGGGTCAGCTCATTCCAAATGCAGGGCCTGAGGAATTCTGTGCATTTCTGACATCCAAACCAAAGTAAGCAAGTCCTTCAGAGCATGGCTCCCAATCAGCACAGTGCCATTCCTAATTAAACTGATCCGTGGCAAACAAATCCCAGGATCACAATTCCTTTAAATGCCACTTGTCACACGTCAGGTTTCTCTGATTCTCGGTGGGGCTGGAGCGCTCAGCCAGGCAGGAACAGCCCTTCAGGTGTCATTAAATCCATCTGGAACTGCCCAACACAAAATAGCCTTGAGCAAGCCGTGCAGCCCCATCACTGGGACCAGTGTGGGCACACCTCAGGAGGCAGCTGGGGAAAAAAATGGGGATTTTTGGCCAGGAGGTGAAAGCCAGCTCTTTTCCACAAACCCGTTCTGTTTATGAGGAGGTGGTGGGTCCGTGGTGAGTTTGGGTCCTGAGGAATATCTCCTGTCAGCAATCACAGCCAGAACTGCAGCCAGGGAGTCTGTGCTGACCCAGCTGGGCACTGCCTGCCTGAGGGCAGAACTGGAAAATCCCCGTGGTGCCACTGCAGAGCTGGGGGCTCAGCAGCAGGAGAGGAGCAGAGGCAGCCCCAGGCTGTCCTGAGGCTGGACAGTCACTGCTGAGCAGGACACACGTTCCAGATTGCAAGGCAAGATGTGTTCCATTACCATCTGGATGGCAGCTGTCTTTTGTCAAGTGGGCAGTTTGCCCTATCTCTCTCTCTGAGTGACCACAATCACTCCTCCCTCGGGAGGGGACATTGCTGATAACAGCCATGGAATGTCCCTGCATGGCTGATAAGAACTACAGCATCCCATTGGGAGATGTGAGCCCAGAGGGAGGAGCCAAGCATTCCTACCTGGATATAATCCAGAGGTTTGGAGACACCAGCACAGCTTCTGCACTGGATTGCCCAGAGGAACAGCAGCTGCCTCTTGCCCTGGATCTGCAGAGGCAGAGACTGCACCTTTCTCCAGGATCCCTGCTCCAGCAGAACCAGCCCTGACACTGCAGGAGGGCTGAGCCACAATTCCAATGGGGCTGCTGCCAACACCCTGACCCACAGGGTGTCAGGCTGGGTTCTGACTCTGGCAGTGTTGGTTTAGTTTACTGCATTGATTATTTTATCCTTTTATTTTATTCCCTATTAAAAAACTGTTATTTCCTGCTCCCATATCTTTTGCCTGAGAGCCCCTTATTTTAAAATTCATAGCAATTTGTAGGAAGGGGGCTTACATTCTCCGTTTCAGGGGAGGCTCCTGCCTTCCTTAGCAGACTCCTGGCTTTCCAAACCGAGACAGCCCAGCAGTCCTGGAACAGCAGGACAGCAGGGAGGGCACAGCCTGCAGAGCCCAGCCCAGCCTGGCAGCAGCTCCAGGCAGGCTGGGCAGGGGTCAGTCCCTGTTGATATTTGGTTAACCCAAATCCCTTTTCCCCAGGTGTCCATTCCCCACCCTGGACACCAGGGCAGTGACACAGATCAGGCAGGCCCCTGAGCCCAGCAGGGAGGCTCTGCCAGGGCAATCTGCCATCAGCACAGAGAGCATGGAACAGCAGAAAATCGTGAGGAAATTCTGTTCCCATGGAGTTTCAGCTCAAGAGGGTCAGACACGTGGACATCTCCATGAGCCTCGTGGGTCCTGCATGAAAAGCAGCTCAGGGCTGTGGGAAGCAGCAGTTTGAGGCAGTGTCACAAAGCCACTCCTGACGGAAAGGGACTTGGTTCTGGGGTGCTGATGGTCCCTCCTGGTCAGCAGAGCTGGGCCCAGCCCTGAGCAGAGGGCACAGAGCCCTCCCAGCTGCCCCAACACCAAGGACAGAGCAGGTTCATCCTGGGGAACAGAGTTTGGGGGGCTGCTCACTGCAGGGACTGTGAGGAAGAGCTTCACTGAAACAGGAGCTGCATTTCAGGGATTCACAAAGGGACCTCATGGACTGAAAGCAGAGCGAAGGAATATGAAGGGCCATCAGTGGTGAGGGCAGGAGAGCAAGGCTGGGACGAGCAGGGAATCGCAGAATTCCTGGATCAAAAAGAATCCAGTCACACAATTCCTGGATCAAGGATCTCTGAGATAACCCAGTCCCAGCTATGCCTGATCCCCACCTTGTCTCCAGCCCAGAGCACCAAGTGACACCCCCAGGCATCCCAGGGGCACCTCCAGGGATGGGCAGCACCATGGAAGGAGAGGCAGTGTCAGAGCTGTCCAAGGGAGCTGTGGGTCTGGACATCTGCACTTGATAAAATCCAAAATCCAGCCTGGTTTGTGTGACTGTGTTCACAGGGGTCTCAGGATGAGGGAAGAGACGAGGATCTGACTCCATGTTTCACAAGGCTGATTTATTATTTTATGATATAAATTACATTAAAACTATACTAAAAGAATAGAAGAAAGAATTTCATCAGAAAGCTGGCTAAGAATAGAGAAAGAAAGAATGATCACAAAGGTTTGTGACTGGGACAGAGAGTCTGAGTGTTTTGTGGAGATAACCAAAACCTCCTCAACTCCGTGGAAGTTGTGTGGAGATCAGAATCTCCACATGCGTCCGGTGCTGTAATAAACACACTGGCTTTACAACTTCCACAAATTGTGGAGTTTTAGGCTATCTCCACAAAACACGAGCCAGCTGGGCTGTGATTGGCCATGAATTAGAAACAAGCACATGAGCCCAATCCCAGATGCACCTGTTGCATCCCACAGCAGCAGATAACCATTGGGTACATTTTGTTCCTGAGGCCTCTCAGCTTCTCAGGAGGAGAAGTCCTAAGGAAAGGATTTTCCATAAAAGATGTCTGCGACAGTTTGGGCTGGAAGGGGCCTTGGAGATCACCCGGTGCCATGGGCAGGGCCCTTCCCCAGTGTCCAGCTTGGCCTTGGACACTTCCAGAGCTCCTTTCCATGGTCCCTTCCAGCCCACCTCAGGCTGGGATTGTGTTCCCCTGTCCCAGGAATGTGATGCAGTCCCAGCCCTGCCAGGAAGGAGTCCTGGGGGCTCTGGAGTCCAGGGCTGACTCACATAAAAGGTGAGTCACTCTCCTCTCAGGTAGGAGCTATTTTTAGGAGAATTACTCACGCCAAGTGTTGATGGTTTGTATGAAACAGTAAGACATCTAAGTTCAGAACAAAATATTGTAGAAGCCTTGCACAAATACTGTGTTTTCCTACTTTTCAGGCAATTGCCTGAAATTAATTCACATGCGCTCAAAACCTGTAAGCAAACTTGACAGTTACAAGAATTTAAAGCTAAATTTAAAGGCAGCATTAACAAAATCAGGGAACATGGAGCATCCATGGGAATTTCCAGGCTATGGAGGTGATTTAATAAATTTAATAAATTTAATAAATGTGGCTCAAGAGGGCAGCTCCAGGGCCTTCTGTCCTCCCACTGCCCCCATGGCTCTGGCCACCCAAGGATTATAATCTTATAATCTCCTGTTTTAGCTGCAGCAGCCTCCCTAGATTTTCATAGCTGGGTCTGATTCCCATCATCTGGAGATAGCAAGGGAGTGCCCCAGCCCTGGCCTTGAAACACCCTAAAAAATACATTGAAAATATCCCAAAATGCACTGAAATACTCTAATAAATGCCTTGAAATGCCCCGATAAATGCATTATTCACATCTGGCTCTCCAGAGAAATAAAAACCAGCCATCCCAAAAGGAATGTTTCTCAGGAAAAAAAGCAACAACACAAGGGATTACCTGGATGAAGTTTCCCAGAGCAGCACACACATTGCCAAATGCCAATCCCCATCCCAGGGCTTGGCTCCAGCAGCTCCACCTGGGCTTGTGCTCCTTCCTGGTGCTCCTGTGAGCATCCAACAGGCTGAAACACACAAGGGATTAATTTCAAAGTGGGAAGAGGAAAAAAGGAAGGAACCCAAGTCCTGGAGCGACTTTTGAGCAGATAGGAAATAAAACAAGCAGCAAAAGTCAGGCAGGAAATTCTGGGACTCAATGCCTTAAAATTAATGACTCAGAATGACTTTCAACATTTTTATCAATAATAAACTAGGGAGAAGTTAATGACATTGTTGGCCCCTTCTCCCAGATCTAGCCAAATGAGAAGAGGAAATGGCCTCAGGTTGTGCCAGGAGAGGCTCAGGCTGGATATTGGGGGAAATTCCTTCCCTGAGAAAGGAAAAGGGCTCAGGGCCTGGCACAGCTGCCCAGGGCATCCCCATGCCTGGAAGTTTCTAGAACCAGCAGAGGGGGGGCTTTGTGATGGGGTTTATCGGGCAGGGGGGATTTGGGTGCAGTTTGGGATGATGAGCTGCGGTGTCTCCTCCACCCTGGCGAGGCTGTGGCTCTATGAGGCCCCCCCTGCTCAGGTGTGCCAGGGATGGTGCCAAGGACAGGCTCAGAGCCTGTCCCCATGCCCAGGGACACCAGGGCAGGCTCAAAGCTGGCTGAGGGCACCTCTGCCAGGTGCAGAAAACAGCCCCAGGTGTGGCCAAGCCCCCGTGACAGGGCTGAGTGAGGACGGCTGGCCTGGAGCAAAAAAAGAAAAGCAGCTGTAGGACAAACGTGTGACTTTGTCCCTGCCTCCACACATCCCACACATTCATTAGGGCTGCTGCTCATGGGACCTGAGGCCCCACTTCAGCTTTCAACCGTTCCAGACACAAATAATAGAAAATTTCTAACTCAAAAGGATAATCTCCTGTCAGAAAGAGAACAGCAGGCACGGTGAACACTTTAAAAGCTTTGGAGATATAAAGATTTATTGTATTTCCCAACAAGCCAGAAGCTTTGATTAAAGGTTAAAAATAGAAAATAGGGCTAGAATAAAGTTGTAAAAGATCCCCCTCAAAAATAATTTTTATACTGTTGCTATGGCTTGAAATGTTTTCACAGTAAGTCTCATCTTTCTTTCCTTTTAAAATTGACCAGAATTCATTTTTTTTAATCGACTCATTTAGAATTATTTCCTAGATTCAGGATAGATTTTGCAAAAACCAGGAGGGCTTTGCAATATGACACAGAATCACAAGCCCAGGGTCCAATCCCAGCTGCAGGGATGCAGTCCCACCCTCCCAGGCTGCTCTCCTCCATCCCCTGCTCTTGGCACTCTTGGGGCTGAAGCTGCAGCGCTGCCCTTGGTTCTGGGGCTGGAAAGGGATTGTTGTGTGTGCCTGAGCTGTGGGGAGAGCTGCTGGCACTGGGTGTGGGGTGCAGGGTTGTGTTGGTGCTCACAGGGGTCTGGGGATGAGGGAAAAGACCAGGATCTGACTCCATGTTTCACAAGGCGCATTTATTATTTTATGATATATATTACATTAAAACTATACTAAAAGAATAGAAGAAAAGGTTTCATCAGAAGGCTGGATAAGAATAGAAAAGGAAAGATAACAAAGGTTTGTGTCTTGGCTCTCTGTCTGAGCCAGCTGGGCTGTGATTGGCCATGAATTAGAAACAACCCCATGAGCCCAATCCCAGCTGCACCTGTTGCATCCCACAGCAGCAGATAACCATTGGGTACATTTTGTTCCTGAGGCCTCTCAGCTTCTCAGGAGGAAATATCCTAAGGAAAGGATTTTCCATAAAAGATGTGTGTGACACAGGGTCACCCTGGGGCAGGGCAGAACCCGGGAATAGCAGAGCTGGAACTGAAGGCATCAGCAGAGGAGAGAAGGGAATGAAGGCAGAGATGTCCTCAGGTGCCCCAGGGCAGGTTTGGGTGGGACATGAGGGACATTTCCTCCCTGCAGGGGTGGCCAGGCCTTGCAGGGGCTGCCGGTCCCATCTCTGGAGGTGTCCAAAACATCAGAGCTGGCATGTGGTGATACAGGCTAGTGGGCATGGTGGGACTGCACTGAAGGTTGAATTTGATGATTTACAGGACTTACCCCAGCTTGACACTTCCATGATTCTCTGACTCTGCCTGCCCAGCCTTTCCTGAGGGGTTGGGGCACTTAGGCAAGCACTCAAACCCTGTTTGTGTGCACAGGCCCTTACTGGGCCCACCTGACCCTGGGTAGGAGCTCATTTCCCTGGGATTATACATACATATATATATATATTTCCCAGAATAAATGGGAATAGAAGCCCGTGGGTGGCCCCTGAGGGCAGCACTGCAGCGAGGGTGTGTGCAGGGCCCTGTGCTGGCACAGAACATCGCTCACCAAAGCTGCTAACACAGCCTGTTTTCTGCTCAGGCGAGCAAGATATCCTCACAGGAGGGCTGGGGTAGCTTGGAAATAGCAAATTCTTATGCATGATGTAATTCACTGGAAGCTTCACCGAGCTGGAAGTGCCTGACCTTTTGATCTTTGCCAAACAAATGAACAGCTCTGAGGAAGCTCAGGAGCTCTGTGCCCTCAGTGCAGGACAGGGCACCTGAAGGGATGAGGAGTCAAAGCATTTCTTTTTGTTATTTTCACTTTAATGAGCCAAGACTTGGGGGGAAAAACATGTAAGAACATATTTTAAGTGTTGGTCAAAAATCCCCTGCAAAACACATTTGCTCAAAGGTTCAAAGAGGTGTCTGTGCAAGGTGGGACATTCCATATGAGCTGTGCTCAGCTATTAACTGAGATTGGAGAGAGGGGGAGAGGGATGTTTTAGCCATCACATCTGCTTTCATTGGCCATCTAAAAAAGGCAATTCTGCTTTCAGAGCAATGCTGTGTGAGGATCTCTCTTCTTCCCAGGAGATTTCCTAGGAAAAGGAGTTGTGTAAGTGCTCCTGCCTCCCCTCCAGGCCTATTCCAAGCTTCTAATCTGACATCTAATACTGATTGGTGCCTCTTTCCCTCTCATGCATTTGAATTTGTTCCAGATATAAAAGGAAATGGAAATGAAAAAAACCTGGTTCTGTCTAGTCAGTCTTAGGAATTACCTGAAACATAACCCTGGTTGTGTCTGCAGGACTGAGGGCTGTATTTGCAGTGTTGGCAAAGCCATTATCCCAAACCCAAACCCTATCCCATGGGGTCATCCAATTCTGTCTCACTGGCAGAGTAAGACCTGAGTTTCACACCTGCTGGGTGCTCCTCATGGGCAGCTCTCAGAGCTCTGACTCTTTCTCCTTCACAAAGCACCCAAGTGACGCTGAGACAGCTCAGCCTCCCTGGTTTGGAAGGAAAAGCGAGGTGGGAATGTGGGCTCAGCCTTCTGTGGGTGCTGCTGTCCCACCACGGCTCTGAACACCAAACCTGGGGAAAGGACCTCCCCCAGCAACAGGTATGGACCACAGAAAAGTGGGATGGAGGGAAAAACAGATCTGAGACAACAGGAGAGGAAACCACAAGGACAGCAAACACAGCTGAGGACTCTGCCTCCTTCTGATGATCATCCTTCCTTCCCCCCACCTTGGGAACACACACACAGAGCTCTCAAACATCAGCCAAGGCACTTTGGTGCTTATGACTTAATTCTTCCTATGTTATTTAAGTTACAAGCAGGGCTACTGATTCTAAACCTGAAGTGCTAAAATGATTCCAAGTAATGCATGTCCAGCTCTGAAATCCTGAAGTTAATTTTAACCGTCGCTTTCAGAAATAGGCTGCCTTGTCCTGACAAATCTATGTGGGCCATATTGTGAGGAGAACTATCAATATTTGAATAAATTTTACATGCAAGCAAACTAAAATTATCTTTACATCGATTCAGCAGCAAGTGCTCCAGCAGGGGCTGGATGGAATGGCCAATAAATTGACAAATCTACAAAACAGGATGGGAGAAACATTAAAAAAATGGGCAGCTGGCTGCTCCCTGCCATCTCCCATTTCCTGTTTAATGCACTCAGGCTCTGGCTGAGCAGCAGCAGCCGTGCTCATTGCAGTCCCTGGGCTCACCCAGCCCTGCCCTGGCGCCAGGCTCAGCTCAGCCCCACGGATCTGCTGCTTCCAAAAGCTGCCCCAGCCTGCTGCTCCCCTGGGCACCTGCACTGGGAACAGCGCATGTTTGGAGCTGGGAATAATCCCACCCTGTGAGCTGGGAATAATCCCACACTGTGAGCTGGGAATATTGCACGTTTTGAGCTGGGAATAATTCCACGTCTTGAGCGAGGAACATTCTACACTTTGAGCCGGGAATTATTCCACATTTTGAGCTGGGAATATTCCACACTTCGAGCTGGGAACATTCCACATTTTGAGCTGGGAATATTCCACACTTTGAGCTGGAATAATTCCACACTTTGAGCCGGGAAGAATTCCATGTTTTGAGCTGGGAATAATTTCATGTCTTGAGCTGGGAATATTCCACACTTTGAGCTGGGAATAATTCCACACTTTGAGAGCTGGCAATAATTCCACACTTCGAGCTGGGAATTATCCCATATTTTGAGCTGGGAATTATTCCACATTTTGAGCTGGGAATACCCCACACTTTGGACTGGAATAATTCCACACTTTGAACTGGAATAATTCCACACTTTGAGCTGGGAATACCCCACACTTTGAGCTGGGAATGCCCCACACTTTCTCCCCCAGCTGGGCTCTCTCCAGGCAGTGCTGCTCCTGCACTGGAGGGGATGTCAGCCTCACACCCTGCAGGGAAGGAACAAAGCAAATCCTCGTGGATGTTCCCAGGTCTGACTGGAACTGCTCCAGGCTGTGACCCTGCACGTTTCAGTGAGTGCCAGGGCTGGAGATGGCCCAGCAGAGCCTCTTGCCTGCTCTGCTCCCCACAGGTGGGTTCAGCCCCTGCTGCCCCTGAGAGAGGAGCTGGGCTTGCCTTGGCTGCAGGGCTGGCTCCAGCTCAGCAGGGCCTGGGGCTGAGCATGGACCTGCCACCCCACGGATGGAAGGAGGAGGGGAGCTCCTCCCTGAGCTCACAGCCAGCGCTGCTCCTCTCCAGGTGCTCCGTGCCAGCCGCAGAAACGCCACGGAGAAATTGCCTCTTACATCAAACAGTTCCATTCTGCCTTTAAAAAAACCCAAAAGTCATTATTGTGGGTAAGGTGTGACTGAGGCAGAGCCCTGGTGCCAGAGCTCAGTGCAGGGCACCCAGAGCATGCACAGGCAGGGGAGGGGATTCACAGTAAAAACACTGCAAGCACCACTTGTAACAGCCATTTCCTAATTCTGCATCAGAACTCACAAGAGCCCAGCCTGGTTTGGGTGGGAAGGGACCCCAAATCCCCCCATTCCACCCCTGCCATGGCAGGGACACCTCCCACTGTCCCAGGGGCTCCCAGCCCCAGTGTCCAGCCTGGCCTTGGGCACTGCCAGGGATCCAGGGGCAGCCCCAGCTGCTCTGGGCACCTGTGCCAGGGCTGCCCACCCTGCCAGGGAACAATTCCCAATTCCCAGTCTCCCATCCAGCCCTGCCCTCTGGCACTGGCAGCCATTCCCTGGCTCCTGTCCCTCCATCCTTGTCCCCAGTCCCTCTCCAGCTCTCCTGGAGCCCCTGCAGGCCCTGCCAGGGGCTCTGAGCTCTCCCTGGAGCTGCTCCTGTCCAGGTGAGCCCCCCGGGTGTCCCAGCCTGGCTCACCCAGTTTGGGCTCTCCTGGGACAGCCCTGCGATTTTGTAACCTCCACAAAGAACAGCAGAGCCCAGGCTCTGAGCACACCTGGGCAAGCTGAGATGTCCCACCCAGGGAACTGCATTTTGATTTTTATTTATTTACACAGCCTGATCTTTCTAAATATCCAATTCAAACATACCTTTGACAAGCAAAGCTCTCCATGCTATCAATCTCTAAAATATCCCAGGCTTCCTAAAACCTGAGCTTCAGGGAGAACAAACAGCACTGCTGCAACCTGCAGAAAGTGAATTTTTTCACGCTGCTTCCTCTTCCATTTTCCAGCCCTATTTCTATTCCTAATTAAGCAAACTTGAGTGTGATCCAGAAATACAAAGAGGAGCGGTTGAATTTGGAGACATTAAGAGAATTTTAAATGTCGTGCTTTTAGCCTCACAACTGAATTCACGTGAGGAAAAAGTAAGTAAGTAAAATATATATTTTTAATCCTCCACGTACCCCTCTATTAACCACAATTACAACACTTCAAAGCACATTAATTTTCTGCTTTCAAGTTCTCTATAGCAACAGTTTGTTGAAAGAGTTTGATTTCATTGTATTATGCCAATACTATCCCGGTAGAAATTTCAATCTTTTTAGGCAGAAAGAAGTGCAAAAAATTACATTAACAACGAGCATAAAGAAATGGAAGCTCTCAATGTCTCTTAATTTATGCCATTTTCCTGCGGGTTTTTTTTTAAACCTCTTTTTTTCCTACCAGCTTGGGGCCGCCTCGTGGATGCGGTTTGTGTTTCACAGGGGGAGCAGCTGAGCGCAGGGAGGGAAACCCAGGAGTGAGCAGGGGCTGGGATCCTGCTCCTGCTGCAGCCAGCACCGAGCCTGCAGGGCAGGGACCGGGAAAGGGACCGGGAAAGGGACTGGGAAAGGGACTGGGAAAGGGACCGGGAAAGGGCTGGGAAAGGGCTGGGAAAGGGACTGGGAAAGGGCTGGGAAAGGGACTGGGAAAGGGACTGGGAAAGGGCTGGGGCATCCATGGGGATCCAGGGCTCCAGCCTCACCTGAGGATCCATGGGGGATCCAGAGCCCAGAGCCACACCTGGAGAGCAGGGATCCAGGGGGGATCCAGGGCTCCAGCCATACCTGGGGCGATCCAGGGGGGATCCAGGGCTCCCACCTGCTCAGGCTTTAACAAGACTGTGTCCACCTGGGCATCTCTGCAGGTTCTGCATCCAGCCCAGGATCCCCAGACTCAAGGAGGAGCTGGAGCTGCTGGAGAGATCCAGAGAAAGTCCCGGAGCTGCTGCAGGGCTGGAGCCCCTCTGGAGCCAGCCTGGGACACCTGGGGGGCTCACCTGGACAGGAGCAGCTCCAGGGAGAACTCAGAGCCCCTGGCAGGGCCTGAAGGGGCTCCAGGAGAGCTGCAGAGGGACTGGGGACAAGGATGGAGGGACAGGAGCCAGGGAATGGCTCCCAGTGCCACAGGGCAGGGCTGGATGGGAGATTGGGAATTGGGAATTGTTCCCTGGCAGGGTGGGCAGCCCTGGCACAGGTGCCCAGAGCAGCTGGGGCTGCCCCTGGATCCCTGGCAGTGCCCAAGGCCAGGCTGGACCCTGGGGCTGGGAGCCCCTGGGACAGTGGGAGGTGTCCCTGCCATGGCAGGGGTGGCACTGGGGGGGTTTGGGGTCCCTGCCAACCCCAAACCATTCTGAGAGTCTCTTGCTTTTCTGCCCCTCTGCAGGTGCTCACTGTGACAAGAGGGACAGCAGGGACCAGGGGAGCCCTGAGCACCCCGGGGACCAACAAAGACCTGCAGCACTCGGTGTCACCCTAACTCAGCAGATTAATTGGCAATGAGTTCTGCTTAACCACTTCTCCTAAGACAAGCTGGAAAAAAATTCAATAAAACTTGTGTTAAGCTGATTCCATGCTGCAGTACAAACAAAGTGTGAGCACTCTAATCCTCTTACACCAGGGAACAGGCTCCTAAAGTCATTATTTAATAAGATTAAATACTGCAGGTCATAAAAATTAATTTATACAGCTGCCATGGTTTAAAAACTGCATGTCTGCAGAGTGGGACAGATTTCCTTCCCATGGAGAGGCAAAGGGGAGCACGAGGTGTGGCTGCCCCTGGATCCCTGGCAGTGCCCAAGGCCAGGCTGGACACTGGGGCTGGGAGCACCTGGGACAGTGGGAGGTGTCCCTGCCCTGGCACTGCACTGAAACCTCCCCTTGGAATGCAAACATTCACTTAAAATTGTTCCAAAATTATTTTTCAAAGTCCCTTTCAGAGGGTCTTTTCAGCACAGAGGTCCTGAACTCCCTCCCAGCCACACTGGTTTCACCAAAAAGGAGGAAACAAAAGGCTTGGACTCCATGAGGCCATTTCTCTACTTTACCCAAACCTCGCTTAACCTTAACCTTGCCCCAATTTACCACATTTTGCTCCTGAGAGCTAAAAGAGGGAGGGAAAAGAAAATAAAGGCACCATCAGCACTCTGCTGCTCACTCATGAAACTTCAGGCACTGTGTTAGAGTCTTTACATCCAGAAACAACAAAAGCATTTCTCACATTAAAAAAGGAAGAAATACAAATACATATAATTATATAATTATATATATAAAATATTTGATTATATATAACTATACAATAGCTCTATTTTCAGAGCTATTGTTTAATTATATATAATAAAATATTATATATATAATTGTATAAGATATATATTATATAATTATATATAATTATACAATAGCTCTGTTTTCAGAGCTATTGTTTAATTATATATAATAAAATATTTTATATATATAATTGTACAAGATAGATATTATATATAATAAAATATTTTATATATATAATTGTATAAGATATATATATTATATATTGTATAAAATATATATATTCTATACAATATATTTTATACTATTGTATAAAAGATATATATTATAAACAATAGCTCTGTTTTCATTTGGAGACACCAATCCTGACCCCTAGAACCCTAACCCAGCCTAAGGCTGCCCCGGTGCTGCCAGGTGCTGTTACCTGGGGAACATCCCCCCAGCACAGGCAGTGCCTTGGCCGCTGCTGTGCTCCATGGAATCAGGGCACTGGGAGGCTGGAAAAGGCCTCCCAACCACCCAATCCAGCCATTCCCAGCAGGGCCAAGGCCACCACTGCCCCTGTCCCCAGGTGCCACATCCACAGGGCTGTGAGATCCCCCAGGGATGGGAACTCCAGCCCAGCCCTTCCCACAGGGAAATAATTCCAAATACCCAACCCAGACCTCTCCTGGCCCAGCTTGAGGCCGTGCCCACCCCTAACCCACCCCAAAGAGAAATCCAGCGCTGTCCCCAATTAAAACAATCCATCATTGTTTGGGCACTGTACACGAAAGAGCGGAGGCTGCAGCCACAGAAAGCATTCTCACCACTGGCATTTTCTGAAGCAATACTTCAACCAGAGGAAAAAGCCTTCCATCACCTCCTGGAAACGCCAGCTCGCAGAGAAATAAATATCTCTTTTGTATCAAAGTGATTCCCAATCCCTTTGATAAATCTTACCACTGTGCAGTTGAAACAACCCCATGAAGGGCTGGAAGGATCATCTAAATGCATCTGAACAACTCTGTTTATTTTGTATTCCGGAGCACATCGTGCCAGCCCGCAGAGCTCCTCCATTAGTCTTTAAAAATAGTATTAAAGGACATTTCCGTCTATTTAAATTACGTCTATTTTCATTTAAATGAGTTGCTAAATAACAAGCTCCACGCCAGCGTTATGCTGGAGTGTGTGACTGTGAGAAATACACTTCAAGCAAAACAAATTAGGGAACCTGGAAATTGCTACAGCAGAGCAAGGACATATTTTTGGGCAAAAGTAAACAGAGAACAACGGCAAGTCATCAAAGATATGGTAATGAACCCCCCGTGCTCCATGTGTGAGGAACAGCACATAAGGAGTGGCTCACTGCACTCCTGTGAGGGCTTTATTTATAAAACAATGCACAGAACTGGCACTTCCCTTCCTGAACTGGGGAGGGACTGAGTCCTCAGACTCGGCAGGTCCCTGGGAATTCCGAGCTGTCCCACCCCATCCATCATCCATCCGTCCGTCCATCCATCCATCCATCCATCCATCCATCCATCCATCCATCCATCATCCATCCATCCATCCATCATCCATCCATCCATCATCCATCCATCCATCCATCCATCCATCCATCATCCATCCATCCATCCATCCATCCATCCATCATCCGTCCATCCATCCATCCATCCATCCATCCATCCATCCATCCATCCATCCATCCATCCATCCCTCCATCCATCCCTCCATCCATCCATCCATCCATCCATCCGTCCGTCCGTCCGTCCGTCCGTCCATCCATCCATCCATCCATCCATCCATCCATCCATCCATCCATCCGTCCGTCCGTCCGTCCGTCCATCCATCCATCCATCCATCCATCCATCCATCCATCCATCCCCCGGACAGTGCCCCTGGGACAGCCCCAGGGCTCAGAGTGGCTCAGCAGACTCCCCTGGCAGGCTCAGGCACAGGAGGGACAGTTCTCTGAGAGCTCTCCACCCTGGAGGTGTGGGATTTATGGGAGCTGAGTGGAATAAAACGGAACCAACAAACCCCAAGGAGTGTTGGCATGAAGGCTGGGACACCCAGAGCTCACCACCTCTGCTGTCATCACCTTTCTCCAGCTGGTAAAAAATACTGGGATTGAACTCTCTAGGACTCAAAGCTCATGGGAATAAAGTCTGGCTCTGCTGGCTTAGGATCAGATTCATGGAACCACAGAGTTATGGAACCAGAGTTAGGGAATCTCAGACTGATTCGGGTGAGAAGGGACCCCAAATCCCCCCCAGTGCCACCCCTGCCATGGCAGGGACACCTCCCACTGTCCCAGGTGCTCCCAGCCCCAGTGTCCAGCCTGGCCTTGGGCACTGCCAGGGATCCAGGGGCAGCCCCAGCTGCTCTGGGCACCTGTGCCAGGGCTGCCCACCCTGCCAGGGAACAATTCCTTCACTTACCCAAGCTAAAGAAGCATCCAAGTTTGCCTTAAACTAGAACCCCTCTATTGTACATCAGGAATTGGTAGATTATCAAACACACCAGGAGCAGCTTCATGTGAGGCACAGCTCAAGCACCTCTCGAGGCACAGCTCAAACAGCAGCTCTGGGAAGCTCCCAGGGAAACATGCCTGGAATGTGGAGCTGCCAGAGCAGCTGGGCACAGCCACCCCAGCAAGGAGCCCTGGCCCTGCCACTTGGATTTTAATCACTGCCAAATACCACAGCTCCTCCTGCTCTGCAGCAAGTTCAGGCCAGGGTCTCATTCAGCCACCTACTACGTGTTGCTTGGATATGGATTATTATTTCCCAAGCAGGATGTGGAATATTTTATTTTTGTACCATCGGATCTTGCTCACACGCAATCATTTGCATTCTTAAGGAGCCAACCCAGTCTGCTTTGTAACTCCTGTGAGCCCAGAAAAAGCATCCCCCTACTCCCTCTGTCTTGGGAACGGAATTTTCACAGCACACTAAGTATCTTCTGATTAGAATCTTGGGGTTTTTATAAAAATACAGCTCTGGCATGCCAAGGCACATTAGGCAAGACAAGGAACAAAGTCACACAGTGACAATGAACGTCATAAATAATTAATAAATACATGAACTGAGAAGAGGGATCAGAGCATGTGTGAGTGTTTGGGCTCAGGACAGCACAAAAATGACTCACACATTAAACCACCTTCTGCCATGGCTGTAAAGCTGCCCCTCTCCCCTGGCACTCTGGAAGGGTTTCTAAAAACTGGAAAGGTTTGGGTCTTTTTTGCTGATATATTTCCAAAGGAATAAATCCATCTTCTGTAAACGGAAAGTGTAGGAAGTTTTCTCAGTATAGGTAATTTGCATATATATTTACCCTCTAGAATACTGCCAGCTCCAATGAGATGTAAAGAAACAATTCAATGTATGCATTTGGTGCTCTAGCCATGCCACAAATCATGTGCACTTAATTCAGCAGGGCCATAAACCCCAGAACTACAGGAGTAATCAAGAACCCACTTAACCTTTCCCCAGCAACCCTGCAAAAAGTTAGTGTGAAATATGTGACAATCCCCTAAAATTATAACGAAAGGGCAGCAAGAGAGGTGCGCTGTAAAACACAATCGGCGTGAAGGCAAGGAAAAACTGGGAAAATAGAAGAAAAATTAGTTCTGGAGTCATGCTCAGTAATGGCTGATGTATGCTCACAATAAAATGAGATGCAGAATGCAAAACTCCTCGAAAATAAAAGCATAATTTCACCAGGATTCAGCCAGCAGGTCTAAGAGTTACAGAATTCCCGTGGGTTGGAGGAAAAAAGAAATGGAACTGTAACACAGAATCCCAGAACCTTGAAGGCTGGAAAAGCCCTCCCAGCCCATGGAGTCCCAGCTGTGCCCCATCCCCACCCTGTCCCCAGCCCAGAGCTCTGGGCAGCCCCTGCCAAGGCCTGAGCCCCCTTTCCATGGGGAAAAAAATTCCTCATAAAACACATAAAGGTTTTTTAAACCCAAGGTTTAAAAAAATTAAACCCAAGGTCATAAAAAAATTCCAAATTACTGCTCAGGTATATTCCATTAGATTGATGGAATTGCAAGGCAGAGAAAGGCAGCCCAGGGCAACTGGGAGGAGTTTTCCTGCAGAGCCCCCCTTGGTTCAGCTAGATATGGAAGCTCAGATGGACACAGCTATACTTCAGTACTTAGACATGTATTTATATATAATATCTCCATATCCAGATTCCTGCAGAAAGCTCAGAAGTTTTAATTTCTCCAAGATAACCTGGAGCCAAGTGCAGACTTTCCCCACACAAAGTCCTGAAGGCTTTCACCAGCAGCGTGGTACTGTCCCTGCATGCACTTTTAAAATAAAGAAATAATGTAATATTTAAAACTTCAGCTCCTCAAAGTCAGACCTCGAATCTACACTTGGAAAATTAAATAGTTTGCCTCACCACAGAAGTCCCAAATGGTGAATAATTTCTGTCAGCCCACACGTCTCTTTTGTAGAAGGGGAGAATTAAAACATTCATAGGTATTTGTAAAGTGAAATATAGATTGACTTCAAGAAAATCCATGGCACAGCATGGTTGGAGGTGGCACTTTGAGGTAATTACTGCAATTTCTTCTACACTTTCACAGCCAGGTCAGGGAACCTGTGCATTATTTGGGACATTCAATGTGGGAACTGTGTCCTGCTCTCAGGGCTGGGGGGCCTCAGGACAATGCTGCAGCCCCAGGGCTGAGATCCCAGAGCAGCCCAGAGCCAGGAGCAGGGTGTGCCATGGGAAGGCTGGGATGGGAACAGCCACACCCAGGACAGCACCTGCCCGTGGGCTTTGGCTTCCCAGGCACTCAGTGCTGGAACCAGGGCACATCCTGAGCTGGCAGGAGCCACCAGGAGCAGCCAGGCCAGCTCCTGCCAGTCCCTCTGAGCCAATTCACTGAGAGGCTTCACCTGCAATGGGCTGGACAACGACAGAAAATGGTTTTGAAAATAAATAACTCAGTCTGATGCTTACATCTCGTCTTTGAGATACTTCTCCTCTGAGAAGTCTTCTCATTTCCCAGCCTTTCAAATTTTATCTCTACAAATCTCATCCAAACCTTGAACAGCAACAATTAAAATCTACTTGTTAGAAGTATATTAGCAACAAAGGGAAATAGGAAAGGTCAGGGATGGGGAACTCGTGAGCCTCCCCCAGAGCAGGTAAGGAGCTGCTTTGACAGGAGGCTTCATTTGAACGAAATAATGCGTTCTGTTCTGGAGTTGGGTACAAATGGAAGCATGCAGAGCTCAGAGTCTGGAGGTGGGTGGCTTTGGGCTGTAATTTTAATTAAGTGCTCATCCCTGTATGCAGTGCTTGGTATTTCTGTGCTGTTAAAGGCAGATTTGGGGTGGTTTTGCTGCCATGCCAACCCTGCCCCTGGGAAGTGCTGGCAGGAACAGAAAGCGGGCAGGGAGAACCTGGGAGCCAGCACTGACCTCCTGTGCCAGTGACCAGCATGGTCTGCTGTGCCAGGGCATCCCTTGGGATGGAATTCCCTCAGGGCAGCAGAGCACACAGCCCGTGGCTCTTCAGCCCCAGGGGCACCAGCACCTCCAGCCCTGCCACAGCCCATCCCCTTCTCCCATCCCCTTATCCCATCCCATCCCCATCCCATCCCCTTATCCCATCCCATCCCCATCCCATCCCCATCCCATCCCCTTATCCCATCCCCATCCCATCCCATCCCCTTATCCCATCCCATCCCATCCCCATCCCCATCCCCATCCCATCCCCATCCCCTTATCCCATCCCATCCCATCCCATCCCCATCCCCATCCCCATCCCCATCCCCATCCCCATCCCATCCCGGGGGTCCAGGGGAGCTGGCCAAGG
The DNA here is from genome assembly GCF_012460135.2 of Molothrus ater. Taxonomy (NCBI): domain Eukaryota; kingdom Metazoa; phylum Chordata; class Aves; order Passeriformes; family Icteridae; genus Molothrus; species Molothrus ater. The sequence continues at coordinate 35,283,061 of NC_050485.2, forward strand.
GCTGGGGCAGGTGGAGGCCTTGCCCCTCATGTGTTTCCCCCAGCAGCAGCCCTCCCATGGTTTGTGGTGCCTCCAAAGCCAGGAGGAGCCCCCACAGCAGGGCAGGGCCAGGAGCCACCTCAGCCTTCCCACAGAGCCAGAGCCCAGGCAGGGCAATGCCCTACCCAGCAATGACCCACTGCCATCCCTTCATCAAAAAGGGCTCTGCTGGATCCTGGTACAAGCTATTCCCATCCCAAACACCCTCTTTGGCAGAGCCAAACCCTATCCTGGGCAGAGCACGGACAGGGAGCCTGGCTGGGGCTCTGGCTGGGCCCAGCTGTGGCACAGCTGGGCTGGGGATGCTCTGCCCTGGCAGAGAGAGCACACAGGACAGGGCAGAGCCAGGGCCTTGGGGAGGCTGCCCTGGAGCAGAGGCTGGGCAGAGCTCCAGAATAAAGCAGGGATTCATTCAAAGCATCTCCTCCATGGATCCACCTTGGGCAGCACCAGAGCCCAGCCAGGGCTGCACCCAAGATGAACCAAAATGGCCCCAAAATGCACGGCCGGGCATGGGCTCTGTCCCTGGGATCAGTTCTGCTCCATTTGCACCTTGCAGTTCATTGTCCCATTCCAGCTTTAGCCCCTGCAGTCCCACCCTGCTTGTTTTTCTCTCTCCAGCCCACGGGGTTTGTGCTCTGGGGCTGAGATTTGGATCATTTGTCCTTGGTGCCCAGCTGGAGCAGGAATTGTTTTGTGTCCCTGCTCTGTGCACAGAGCTCAGCATGCCCTGGTGTGAGCCCAGACCCACACACTAAAGCAGCACAGAATGGGAAAATAGAAAAGCCAAACCTGAGGCACCCCTGTCTGTGCGGTGACACCCCCAGGAGGGGCAGGACGTGCCACGTTTCACTCTGCTGAGCCAGCAGCGCTCTGTAACTCCCAGCAGCAGCTCAGGGATGGGCAGAGCCAGGTGGGTGCCCTGGTGCTGCAGCACACTGCACTGACAGGAGAGCTGGAGAGGCTGTAAATAAATGGATTTTACCCTCTCCTATCAGTCTCCCAGGGACAGCATGGGCTATTTCAGGAATACCTGCAGCATCAAGGACCACTCAGAGGGAAGAGGGACGGGCGGTGCTGAGAGCAGAGCAGGAGCTGCCACGCTGCTCTTCAGCAGTGAATGGATGGATCCAAGAGCTGCCCAGATTCAGGGAGAGCAGCCCAGCCCCGAGCCATAAACTGTGACAGCACAACAACACTGTCACACACACATTTCATGGGAAATCCTTTCCTTAGGATTTTTGCTCCCGAGAAGCTGAGAGGCCTCAGGAACAAAATGTACCCAATGGTTATCTGCTGCTGTGGGATGCAACAGGTGCAGCTGGGACTGGGCTCATGGGGTTGTTTCTAATTCATGGCCAATCACAGTCAGCTGGCTCGGACTCTCTGTCCCAGACACAAACCTTTGTTATCATTCTTGCTTTTCTATTCTTAGCCAGCCTTCTGATGAAATCCTTTCTTCTATTCTTTTAGTATAGTTTTAATGTAATATATATCATAAAATAATAAATCAGCCTTCTGAAACATGGAGTCAGACCCTGGTCTCTCCCCTCATCCTCAGACCCCTGTGAGCACCATCACCCAACACAGGTGATTTCTATAGTGCACAAGCCTTTCCCATTCAACGATAACCAGAAAAAAAAAAAAAAAACAAACCTCACTTTGTTCTCTTCTCACAGAACCCACTCATTTTCCAGCTCCAGAGACATGAATATTCATGGCTATTGTTTGCATGGGGGGGCTCCCCTCCACTCCATCTCAGTTTCTGAAGTAAAATCTAAACTTCTGCTAAATTGCAGAACTCCAATGGATACTTTGCTTTTAATTACTTTCCAAAGTGCTGGCTGTCTGACACTGAGGGATGCATTCTTCAGCTGGGTGATGCATTTATTTACTCTGCTGTGCTTTTGGAATGTGCAGAATGTTTATAATTAGGCTGTGTAACCATGCGAGCCTTCAGCTGGTGTTTGCTGGGTTTAAAGCAGGTTTGTTCTGCATTTCCAGAGCAGGAGAAGCCACCGTGCTCCAGGAACGTTATGCACTCATCTTTGTACTTCCAGGATAGGGGGGAAAAAAAAAACCACTTTAAAATTCCAATTGTGGCACTGGAACGCTGCCAGGTGCAGGGCAGAGATGCCAGTTCCAGCCAGGGAGCTGGGGCATGGCAGAGCTGTGGCAGTGACACCCAGCATGGCTCAGAGGGACCCAGCTGAACTGGGGTGGGAGCTGGGGCTGGGGGAAGCTCCTGTGGCACTGTGGGCTGTAGAAGGTGTCCCTGCCATGGCCTCTGAGGTCCTTTTCAAGGCAAACAGCCTGGGATTCCAAAGGGGAGCCTCCCCTTCCTTTCCCCCAGGCTGAGCCTGGCTGGTGACAGCAGTGGGCAGAGGTGACAGCAGTGACAGCAGTGACAGCAGTGACAGCAGTGACATCAATGCCCAGCAGTGACAGCAGTGACAGCAATGCCCAGCAATGCCCAGCAGTGACAGTGCTCCAGCCCAGGGACAGGGCTTTCCCTGCTCCCACAGGCACAGCCCAGCTCAGTTATTTCACACAGCCCTGCTCAAGCCATTTCAGGCACACAGGCACCTCCTGGCTGCTGTCCTGCCCAGCAGTGGCACCGACACCCTTGGGAGCAGCCTGGCCCCATCTGTGCAGCTGCGGGGGTCACAGCACCCCAAAAGAGGCTAATTCTGTCCAGTTAGGTAATTTAAGGATTAAAGGATGGGGTCGTTTTCCTCATTATTTCACACACCCATTATTTTTAAATTGTTCTTGTTGGTTTCTGCTCTAAGAAATCCACATTTGGTGTCAGGTTGGACCATCTGTTAACACACATGTGATTTCAAAATTCTCCCTCGTGTCATCCTGCAGCAGAGTCCCCACCCATATGTGATTATCTCACCACACAAATGTTCACTTGCATCTTCCCAACTCCCCGTACAAGTTTCCTGGTGAGTGCTCAGGCACTGCATGATCCTCCCTTAGAACACAGGCTAAAGTTGAACCCAGGCCACAGAACACACAAATCAAAGCTTTGCCACCTTCCCATGCTGCTGTTACAGCTGGAGCCAGAGAGAGTTATGCAATATGTGACTTTTCTGCTCAGGAGCTCAAGAATTAATAATGAAATACTATCTTCATTAAGAATCACTTTTTCCTCCTTTATTTCCCCCACAAACTCACTTTTTTTTTTTTTTTTTGCCATACAGTTTCAGTCATTACCAAATGAACAGAAAATGCAGATTATGCTCTGCTGTCACTGCCCATGGAAGGGGCACTGGATCTAGGAGGGCTTTAAGGTCTCCCCAGCCCAGCCCAGGCTGTGATTCTGTGAACACTCCCAAAAGTGGGCAAAAAGAGAGGGTCCCTCCAAACCCCCCCACAATCCAGCAGGACCCTTCCCCTCCTGGGACAGAGCTACTGCTTTGGGCATCCTCCAGTGAATGTCCCACAGCTGCAGAATCCCAAATTCTTTGGGTGGCAGGGATCCCAAAGCCCCCCATTCCCCCCCTGCCATGGCAGGGACACCTCCCACTGTCCCAGGTGCTCCCAGCCCCAGGGTCCAGCCTGGCCTTGGGCACTGCCAGGGATGCAGGGGCAGCCCCAGCTGCTCTGGGCACCTGTGCCAGGGCTGCCCACCCTGCCAGGGAACAATTCCCAATATCCCATCAATATCCCAATATCCCATGCCCCAGCCCATTGTAGCTCCAATCTACCCAAACTCAGCTCGGGAACGCTCCAGGATTTTTCCCCTGAGCCAGCTGGCAGCAGATGGAGGAGCTGCAGAACCCAAGGGCTTTGGGAAGGTGTTGGGCTCCCAGAGCTCCCGTGGCAGGAACAAGGGGAGCTCAGGTCCCTGTGCCAGCCCTGGGGGAGCAGCCCCAGCCAGGAGCAATTTCTGCAAGGCTGCAAGTTCCAGGTGCAGGGAACGACGACACTCCATCATTTTCTTTCTCTCCTTCTGAGATTTAAATAGGTCAAGTCCCTCGCTCAGCGCGGAGCAGGAAATTGTACATCGCCACAATTGCATTTCAGAATGGATAATGGGCCCCTTTAAGTGTTATCATTAGAGAAACGACAGCAAAATACAGCTGGGCAAGTCCTCCACCTTCCCCACGCACTCCCGTACTCTGATGCCTCTGAGTTATTCCAATCTTCAGCTCTTGGCTTCCCGTCACTGCCTCTCAAACACCCAGAGGAGAAATTGGATTAAATGACGTGCAGGAGAGAGCACTGAGCCCGTGCAGCCGTGCTGAGCCTGCCAGCTGAGGGCTGCCCGTGCCCAGGTGAGGCACGGAGCCTCCCGGGGCTGTCCAGGGAGCAGGGACAAAGCCTGACCCTGCAGCAGCTCCCCAGCAGCACCACGGGCAGCCAACAACCCAAAACAGGGCAGGGGACACAACCCAAAACAGGGCAGGGGGCAACAACCCAAAACAGGGCAGGGGACACAACCCAAAACAGGGCAGGGGGCACAACCCAAAAGAGAGCAGGGGACACAACCCAAAACAGGGCAGGGGACACAACCCAAAACAGAGCAGGGGACACAACCCAAAACAGGGCAGGGGACAACAACCCAAAACAGGGCAGGGGACAACAACCCAAAACAGGGCAGGGGACAACAACCCAAAACAGGGCAGGGGGCAAAAACCCAAAACAGAGCAGGGGACACAACCCAAAACAGGGCAGGGGACACAACCCAAAACAGAGCAGGGGACACAACCCAAAACAGAGCAGGGGACACAACGCAAAACAGGGCAGGGGGGCAACAACCCAAAACAGGGCAGGGGACACAACCCAAAACAGAGCAGGGGACACAACCCAAAACAGGGCAGGGGGCAAAAACCCAAAACAGAGCAGGGGGGGTCCCTTGGCCAAAATAACCAGGCAAGGAAAGGTGTAGAAGAGAAGCAAAATCACATCCTCACATCACTTGGGCTGAGGCAGTGACACCCCTCTTAAACTGCACATCTGCAGCCCTGCCCAAAGCAGCTGCTCACACACAGCTCTGTCACAGCCGAGGCAGGAAGGAGTGGGAGATTTCCTTAATGAGAGCTGAGAACGTTGAACCAGAAAGTGTTAAACAGAGAAACCAAGAGGCACAGCTGTGTCACCACAGAGCCTGGCAGGCAAAGAGCCACGGGCTGGAAGGGCTGGGGATGGAAACAGCCCTGAGCCACAGGCTGGGGGGCCCTGGGATCCCTTCCATGGGATGGGACCCCAAATCCCAGCCCTGCCATGGCAGGGACACCTCCCACTGTCCCAGGGGCTCCCAGCCCCAGGGTCCAGCCTGGCCTTGGGCACTGCCAGGGATCCAGGGGCAGCCCCAGCTGCTCTGGGCACCTGTGCCAGGGCTGCCCACCCTGCCAGGGAACAATTCCCAATTCCCAATCTCCCATCCAGCCCTGCCCTCTGGCACTGGGAGCCATTCCCTGGCTCCTGTCCCTCCATCCTTGTCCCCAGTCCCTCTGCAGCTCTCCTGGAGCCCCTTCAGGCCCTGGCAGGGGCTCTGAGCTCTCCCTGGAGCTGCTCCTGTCCAGGTGAGCCCCCCAGGTGTCCCAGCCTGGCTCCAGAGAAGCTGAAGGATCAAGGGCAGCAGATGTCCAGCCCGTGGCAAACACAAAGCCCAGGACAGCAGAGCTGAGCCCAGGGCTGCTGCTCCTCCCCAGAGCAGGGAGCACACCTGCCCCAGGTGTTCCTTCAGTGGGAACTGCCCTGGGGAAGGAGGGGGCTGCAGGCAGCTCCGGGGGCTCCTTCAGGGCCGGTGCCAGCCCAGGAATTCAGCTCTGTGTGGGTGCTGTGGGGAGCTGGCACCCACCCTGCAGCCCTGCCCCTCCCTGGTGCACACAGAGCTGCAGCAAGCTGTGAAATGAACTGTCAGTCACAGGGCTCGGCTCTGAATCGTGTCTGCTGCTAATACCCTCTGCCAGCAGCTCCCAGAAAACAAAACCCTGCTCAGAAGCAATGGGGCTGTTGGAACATTTCATTGTGGAGCAGGTTTGGAAAGCAGCGGATTTGACTTTGCCGCTCCTTGCCAAAGAGAGGTGTCCATGAGTGCTCAAATCCTCTCCGCTGATCCTAATGGAAAATGCTAAAAGAGAGAAAATGAGAATGTTAAACCCTACTAAAAGGATCCAGCTGATTTGCCATGCAGTGGGGTTTATTCTTTAGTGATACTTTTCCTGACTGAATAAAATTAGGATGCTTAAAGGCTGCATCCCAATGATCCTGATTAGCTTAGTGTGACTTGAGGGATGTCTGAAGGATTCAGATAACCAGCACTTGGGATTACACCGAATTTCTGGGTGAATTTGGGATTCGGGAGACATTTCAGATGATCCCCAACGTGGATAATGAGGTAGCACATGTTCAAGGCTTGCCTCCATCAAGGAGCTGCCCCAGAGCCAATTCTGCATTTTCTGTGTGGTGCACCCACAGCAGAGAGCAGGGGTGAGCAGGGAGTTAATAATGCTGGAGGGCAAGCGCAGAGCAGCTCTGGGGAAGGGGTTCTGTTTGGAATCCAGGAACAGGGGCAGCACACAGCCCTGCTGGTGGAGGGGTCCCCAGAGCCCCAGATGGGGTCACCCCACAGCACCCCGGGCTCACTGCACCTGCAGGGAGGAGCCTGGATGGGGAATGCTGGAGCTCCTGCCCCTTCACAGCCCCCAGAGGCACCTGAGTGCCCAGAAAGGCTCAGCTCTGTCCACTGGGCTGCCCTGGACACAGGTGTGGGGCCAGGGCAGCCTCACCCTGGGGTTCCATGGGAAAAGGACCCAAAACCCACTCCAAGAGCTGGGGAGCATCACAGAGCAGGGACCCAGAGGCTGGAAAAGCCTCTCAGGCCATGGGGTCCATCCCTGCCCCAGCACTGCCCAGGGCCCCAGGGGTGCAGCCCCTTCTGACCTCCAAAGCCCTGGCATTGCTGTCATCTTATCACAGGGGTTCCATGCTGCTATCTCCTATCACAGAGGTTTCACACCTGCTGGGTGCTCCTCATGGGCAGCTCTCAGAGCTCTGACCCTTTCTCCTTCACAAAGCACCCAAGTGACCCCAGTTCCCTTCTCAAGGCCACCCCACTCTTTTATGGCATCTTCTTCCCATTGGTTACAGCTGTGCCCTGTTAAATCAGGCCTGCTCCCAATCTTTGATAACTGGCCCAGCTGCAGCTCCTTGGGGTGAGATTACTTTCTACACTATCTTTATTTTCTTATATTCTATCCCCCTACAGGGCATTGTGGTAAAAATAACAGAGAGCAGGTCCCAGAACTCTGAATCACAAGCCAGGGAATGACAGAGCCAGGCTGGCAGGGACATCCCCAGTGACACAGCACTGCCCCCCCAGCCCTGGGGCCTGGCAGGGACACCAGGAGAGCCCCCAAAGCCGGGCTGAGGGCATTTAGAGCAGCTGGAATAAACCCAGCCCAGGTGCACACAAGGGCAGCTCATTCCCATGGGCCAAAGCCCCCGGAGCTGCCACTGCTGCTTTCAACAGAGAGAAAAATCAATGCCAAGAGAGCAACCCCGAGCAGACCTCAGGTCAGTATTGACAAAACCACTGGGCTTGCAGTACAGCTGGGAGACCCCCCCTCACTCCCAGAGTTTCTTTTCCAAGGGGCACACTAGCATGCACTTCCACTGCTGGGGATTGCCCCATTTCAGGGGTTCAAGGTGCCATTTTGCCAGCATTTGCTTACTCCAAGTGGTGCCAGCTTTTGATATTTTTATCAACTTATAATTTACATGTTTTCACCTCTCGCTATCAAACAAATGCATCATCTTCAACACCATCACTTCCCACTCCACCACAGCACCCCAGACCCTGCAGGCCACATGGAAACCTGTTAAACCCCCTCAGGAAGGAAAGAGAGCAAAGGAGAAGGTGGTTTTAAATAGCAGGAAATTATTTTCTCATTAAGCAAATAGATGGGGTGTGCCAAGCCAAGAGTAATCGTGGTTCTATGGGATGGAGGTTGAGCTTGAGTGGCTGAAAAATTGGCCTTGAGGAGGAGCTGAAGCCTCAGTCCCTGCTTGCTCAGCAGTCAAGGAGAACAACACTGAAGGTACAGCCAGGTGAGTGCAGCCAGGTGGGAGGGCAGGAGGAGGTGTCTGCACAGCCCAGCCCCTGGTGCCAGCCCTGAGTGGGACAGGGCAGTGAGCCCCAAGCACAGCTCGGGTCCCTAAAGGCACCTGAAGCACAGTCAGGGTGCCAGAACAGCCCCACAAGGACCCCCCAAGCCCAGCCCAGCACACCCAGCAGTGTCCTGCAGCAGTGCCCAGGGCTCCCTGCCCTGTCATGGGTTATTTTATGAAAAATCCTTCTGCTAGAATCTTTTCTCCTGAGAAGCTGAGAGGCCTCAGGAACAAAATGTACCCAATGGTTATCTGCTGCTGTGGGATGCAACAGGTGCAGCTGGGATTGGGCTCATGGGGTTGTTTCTAATTCATGGCCAATCACACTCAGCTGGCTCGGACTCTCTGTCCCAGACACAAACCTTTGTGATCATTCTTTCTTCTGCTATTCTTAGCCAGCCTTCTGATGAAATCCTGTCTTCTATTCTTTTAGTATAGTTTTAATGCAATATATATGATAAAATAATGAATCAGCCTTGTGAAACATGGAGTCAGATCCTGGTCTCTTCCCCCATCCTCAGACCCCTGTGAGCACGGTGACAGGGCAGGGTCCCAGGGAACCACAGAACCATCTGCAAAAGCCTCTCAGAGCCCTGAGCCAGCCATGGCAGCCCTGCCCGTGTCCCCAGTGCCACCTGCACAGGGCTGTGGATGCCAGGGATGGGCACCAGGCCACTCACAGGGGGCACAGCCTCACTCCCCCCACACCCAAACCCCTCCTGCACCCCTCAGAGGCACCCCCAGAGCAGGAAAGGCCCTGCTCAGAAAGGTAATTTAAAGGTAATTTAGGTCAGTCTGATGGAGTCATGTTACAGCACAGGTCGGTTTCCACAGGCTGCATCCAAAAGCCAAAGAATAAATGGAATGCTTGAGGAAATATTATTTACACGTTGTGTTTTCAGAGAGCAGCAAAGCATTGTTTTAAAATGATGTTTCTAAGCCCTTTTGATAAACTGTGTATACAAAGAATAAATTTAAAGTCAGGTCCGTGACGGCTGTCAAACGCACAGCATTTATTTACAGGAAAGAGGAACAGTATTTTGACTTCTCCCGAGCAGCCTTTCAGGAAGGGGAGCTTTCTGTGACTTAAATGCACCAAGAAATGCCACATTAGTCAAAGGTCCATTTCCCCACTCGAGCAGGAGCATTATTTGGCAGTGACCTCCAAATGGCCTCTATATTTCAGCAGGGTTGCACCAAGGGCAGAGCTAAAGGCACCACAGCCCTCACAGTCCTGCCCAGACAGCGTTTCAGAGGGGCTTTGCTCTGCTGCAAGGTGGAGGAGCCACCTGTGGGGTCCCAGATTTCCCTGCCCTGGGTGGCACGGAGCCCCTCGTGGGGATGGGGAGATTTCCTCCCCTGGCAAGCCAGCAAGGGAGAGGCTGCAGAGCCCGAAGGAGGAGGCAGGAGGTGCCTGCTGCTGCACCAACAATCCAAGGAACAAAGCCTCCAGAGCCAGCAGGGGCCATGCCCATGCAGCAGCACAAACCCACGCTCGAGAGCAAGCAGAGCTCTGCAGAGTGAATGGAGCACTGCTGCTGCCTCAGGGCCCCTCCAGAGAGCCAGGCTGGGCTGAGGGTCCTGCTCACAAACCACGGGGAACGGAGAGCAGGGAGCGCCTGCGCGCAGGGACACTCCTGAGGGCTCATCTGGGCACCTGGCACCTCCTTGGTGAGGGGACCTGGCACACCTGGGCTGCACTTGGTGTCCCCTTAAAGGCACCTGGCACACCTGGGCTGCACTTGGTGTCCCCTTAAAGGCACCTGGCACGCCTGGGCTGCACTTGGTGTCCTGTGAGGGCACCTGGCACACCTGGGCTGCACTTGGTGTCCCTCTGAGGGGACCTGGCACACCTGGGCTGCACTTGGTGTCCTGTGAGGGCACCTGGCACACCTGGGCTGCACTTGGTGTCCTGTGAGGGCACCTGGCACACCTCGGCTGCACTTGGTGTCCTGTGAGGGGACCTGGCACCCCTGGGCTGCACTTGGTGTCCCCTTGAGGGCACCTGGCACACCTGGGCTGCACTTGGTGTCCCCGTGAGGGCACCTGGCACCTTTTGTGTCCCTCGGAGAACCTGTCCCCTGTGGCACTGCAGGGCAGCTCCAGGAGCCTGGGGACACCCTGGGGACAGCCAGGCCGGAGCAGGGGCTGCTCTGGCACTGGGGAGCCTCTGATGGAGGGAAGACCTTGCTGGGAGTCTCAGAGGGCAGGCAGGTTGTGGGACGGGGCTGGGAGAGGGGCGGGCACCCACCTCCACTCTGATCCTGACCCTGCCTCTGTGGAGGTTCCCCGGACAGCCTGACCCCAGGGCTGAGCCCTAAGGGATCACCCACAATAATTTTATCCCAGAACTGGGGCTGGAAAAGCCCTCCCAGCCCAAGCTGTGCCCATCCCCACCCTGTCCCCAGCTCTGAGTGCCACCCCCAGGTGCCACCTGCAGGGACGGGCACTGCAACCCTCCCTGGGCACTTCCTGAGCCCCCTTTCCATGGGGGCAAAAACTCCTCCCAAAACACATAAAGGTTTTTAAACCCAAGATGATAAAAAAATTCCAAATTAATGCTCAGGTATATTCCATTAGATCAATGGGATTGCAAAAGAGAGAAAGGCAGCCCAGGGCAGCTGGGAGGAGTTTTCCAGCCTGGCACTGGCTCAGCAGGAGGAAATCCTGGGGCTCACCCACACCTGAGCTTTGGCTACTAAAGCCCTGAATCATTGATAGGGAATGAAACATGTATTTTTTTAACATGTATTTCATTGATAGGGAATGAAATGTGTATTTTTTAACATGTATTTCATTGATAGCAAATGAAACATGTATTTTTTAACATGTATTTCATTGATAGGGAATGAAACATGTATTTTTTTAACATGCATTTCATTGATAGCAAATGAAACATGTATTTTTTAACATGCATTTCATTGATAGGGAATGAAACGTATGTTTTTTTAACATGTATTTCATTGATAGGGAATGAAACTTATGTTTTTTTGACATGTATTTCATTGATAGCAAATGAAACATGTATTTTTTTAACATGTATTTCATTGATAGGGAATGAAACATGTATTTTTTAACATGCATTTCATTGATAGCGAATGAAACGTATTTCTTTTTTAACACAGCATGACCTCAGCAAGTGATTGTACAAAATAATTGAGGCTCCACTCCTGTGTCCCTGCCACTTGATTTTGTGCTGCACAGCATGTTCTGCTCCTCACACAGCCCTCGCCACTGGCTGAGGCACAAAATAAAGCAGTGTAAATTAATCATTATCAGATGCCCAGAATATTTGCCACCTTTTTGAGTCACAAATTATCAGTTTCATTGCCATAGCCACTCTTATTATTCCATCCGCTCGTGCTTAACAACCACTGCGAGGGCTCTGAGCTCTCCAGTGCAAGGACAGTAAGAAATGAACCTGAAATGACCAACAGCCTCACCACCCTGAGCCCAGGGGGGCTCTACGAGCTGCCAAACATTTGCTCCACTTCAGCAAAGCCTTTGTTAATGTCCTTTGGTGGTAAAGGCCAGGAGCAGGGCAGCAGCTCAGGCCCCAGGGCAGGCGAACCCCCAGGGCACCCTGAGCCCCTGCAGAGCGTCCTGGCCCAGGAGGGAGCCAGAGGAATGAGGGGATCCCCATGGACCCCTCCCCACAGCCACGGTGTGGCCGTGTCACAGGGGGCCAGGGTGGGGGAAGAGACCAGGGTCTGACCCCATGTGTCACAAGGCTGATTCATTATTTTATGATATATATTGCATTAAAACTATACTGAAAGAATAGAAGAAAGGATTTCATCAGAAGGCTGGCTAAGAATAGAAAAGCAAGAATGATAACAAAGGTTTGTGACTGGGACAGAGAGTCTGAGCCAGCTGGGCTGTGATTGGCCATGAATTAGAAACAACCTCATGAGCCCAATCCCAGCTGCACCTGTTGCATCCCACAGCAGCAGGTAACCATTGGGTACATTTTGTTCCTGAGGCCTCTCAGCCTCTCAGGAGAAAGGATCCTAAGGAAAGGCTTTTCCATAAGAGTTGTCTGCAACACCAGAGTGATTTATTATCCCAGAGAGTGCAGGGAGGGCAGAGGAGCCGTCTGGGGCCAGCTGCCCTGACCGGATGCAGGTGCCAGAAATTGAATTCTCAGCCATTCAGAGCCACCTGTGAACACCCTCCAAAGGCAAGGGCAGCAGCCAAGCTGCCTTTTCCAGGCTTGTTGATGCATTTTGTGCCTACCCAAACCCCAAACTGCCTGCTCCCCACCACAGTAACTTCTCCTCCTTTTCCTCTCCAGGGCTCTGCACCTTGCCCACAGCACGGTGGGTGAGGGGGGTCCCTTTCCCAGCCCCCAGGAAATCAGGCAGACCCCAAGGGAGGGAGCTGTGCTCAGCTGAAGCTCCTGAGGCAGAAGAGATTTCAACCCTGCCCTTCCATATTTCATCCCAGCAATTTGCCACCAAACTGTTTTGCAATGAAGAGAAAGAATTGAAGGGAAATAAGTTCCACATCCTCTCTCAGGGTCATGTTTTCTGGGTCACATCTCACAGGTTTTGATGAAATATGCTTTGAGAACAGTTCCTGCTCAAGCCTGGTGGGTAAGGGGCTGTTTGCTGGGTCAGTCTGTTCAAAGTGCAGCTCAGGAGCTGGAGAAGAAAGCCAAAGCAGCAGAGACCTCTCTGCAACTTAATGGGGCTGCTCCGGGCAGAGGTTTCCAGAATATAAATACATAAATACATGAAAGGTGTGCACTGCAGGCCAGGCGGGCTCCCACAGGCTCCCCAAAGCCCCCCTGAGCACCCCAACACTGTGCACTGTGCTCATCCTAAACCCAGGAACACTCAGAGCCAGCCCAGCTCTCCTGAGCATCCCAGCACTGTGCGCTGTGCCACTGCTCTCAGCTGGCGCGTGAAAAACACCAATCACTTTTTCTTTTTTTATATTTTAAAAGTTTAATAGTAATAAAATGGTTATAAATTAGTAATACAATCAGAGTATTAATAGTTGGACAATTTGATTAGGACAATATGAGACAATAGAGACAAAGAGTTACAGGCAGTCCGGGCACCTTTTCTGGGCAAAATAAGCCCAAAAAAGGCCCCACGTTAACAGAGGATTAACCCTTAAAAGCAACAGCCTGTTGCATATTCATACACCTCATCCATGATGCAGAAATTCCATTCAAACACAGGATTCTGTCTGGGCAGTGTCAGCTGCTTCCTCTGAATCCTGACAGCGCCTTTGAGGTGGGCAGAAGTTGATTTCTCCTGATAATGGAGCAATAAATTCCCTTTCTCTGAAAGATTCAGGTGTCCTGTGGCTGCTATCTCACTGTGAGTCCTTTCTTTAAAAAAGTATCCTACATAGCACAGTTTCTATTTTAACATTGTGTTATAACCTGAAACTATATTGAACACACGACTTAAGAGAATTAATACAGCATCACTTTCTAACACAACACATGTAATAATTCATTTTAATATTTGCAAAAAGCCAATCATAAAAAGCCAATCATAAAATACATGCATTTTTCACATGGCACTGGAGCCCTCCTGGGCTGCCACCCCAGCAGGAAAAGGCTGACCCAGAAGTGGAAGGGAGCACCAGGAAGGTTGCAATGACATTTAGGCCTTCAGGCTGCAAAATTCACTTCCAATGAATCCACATTGGGGTTGGGCTTTAAAAAAAAAATGATGCAAACTGGTGATGGCCCAGGAGCAGGAAACCAGAACTGGCTCCTGGTAATTGCAGCTGTGATTCCAGTGCAGGATCAGAGGCACCAGGAGCAGGCTCCTGCCTCCACAGAGCTCATCATAAATAAATTGCAGAAATAAACCCCAGCACAGAGCCAGCACTCAGACAGGGGCTGCAGGAGCTGCTCCTGGGCAGGGCACCTGCCTTGGAGCTGGAACCTGGTTTGTGCTGATCCATAAACGTGGCAGGTTTCTGGAGGCTGGAAAATGTGAGCAGAGATGGCTCTGAATGAACCCTGGGCATGTGGGAGACAGGAGAGCAAAGAGAGCAACAGGGAGGGGGAGGAAAGGGGACACAGGCTGAGGAATGGCAGGGAAGGATGAGCTGGGACAGGCAGAGATAGCTATGGAGCAGAGATGGGATAAAAACAAAGGGACACAGGCTGAGGAATGGCAGGAGGGATGAGCTGGGACAGGCAGGATAGCTATGGAGCAGAGATGGGATAAAAACAAAGGGACACAGGCTGAGGAATGGCAGGGAGGGATGAGCTGGGAGAGACAGACAGGACACCTGAGGGGTCAGAGATGGGATAAAAGCAGAGCAGGGGAGGAGCTGTGTGACACTGCCAGGGGCAGGGGTTTGAGACACAGCCACTGAAACACCAAACAGTGCTGTTACCATTCTTCTAACAAGGATTGCACTCGCCAAGTTATCCCTCAG